>NC_018391.1:939750-1111999 GCF_000208865.1 Neospora caninum Liverpool
CCTCTCACATCCTTCTTCCTCCTCTCACATCCTTCATCTTCCTCTCACATCCTTCTTCCTCCTCTCACATCCTTCTTCCTCCTCTCACATCCTTCTTCCTCCTCTCACATCCTTCTTCCTCCTCTCACATCCTTCTTCCTCCTCTCACATCCTTCATCTTCCTCTCACATCCTTCTTCCTCCTCTCACATTCTTCTTCCTCCTCTCACATCCTTCATCTTCCTCTCACATTCTTCATCCTCCTCTCACATTCTTCTTCCTCCTCTCACATTCGTCTTCCTCCTCTCACATTCTTCTTCCTCCTCTCACATTCTTCTTCCTCCTCTCACATCCTTCAACTTCCTCTCACATCCTTCGTCCTCCTCTCACATCCTTCTTCCTCCTCTCACATCCTTCATCCTCCTCTCACATTCTTCTTCCTCCTCTCACATCCTTCTTCCTCCTCTCACATCCTTCATCTTCCTCTCACATCCTTCTTCCTCCTCTCACATCCTTCATCTTCCTCTCACATTCTTCTTCCTCCTCTCACATCCTTCTTCCTCCTCTCACATCCTTCTTCCTCCTCTCACATTCTTCTTCCTCCTCTCACATCCTTCATCTTCCTCTCACATTCTTCATCCTCCTCTCACATTCTTCTTCCTCCTCTCACATCCTTCTTCCTCCTCTCACATTCTTCATCTTCCTCTCACATTCTTCTTCCTCCTCTCACATCCTTCATCTTCCTCTCACATCCTTCATCTTCCTCTCACATCCTTCTTCCTCCTCTCACATCCTTCTTCCTCCTCTCACATCCTTCATCTTCCTCTCACATTCTTCTTCCTCCTCTCACATCCTTCATCTTCCTCTCACATCCTTCTTCCTCCTCTCACATCCTTCTTCCTCCTCTCACATCCTTCTTCCTCCTCTCACATCCTTCCTCCTCCTCTCACATCCTTCTTCCTCCTCTCACATCCTTCTTCCTCCTCTCACATCCTTCATCTTCCTCTCACATCCTTCTTCCTCCTCTCACGTCCTTCTTCCTCCTCTCACATTCTTCTTCCTCCTCTCACATCCTTCATCTTCCTCTCACATTCTTCATCTTCCTCTCACATCCTTCTTCCTCCTCTCACATCCTTCATCTTCCTCTCACATCCTTCTTCCTCCTCTCACATCCTTCATCTTCCTGTCACATCCTTCATCTTCCTCTCACATCCTTCTTCCTCCTCTCACATCCTTCTTCCTCCTCTCACATCCTTCTTCCTCCTCTCACATCCTTCTTCCTCCTCTCACATTATTCATCTTCCTCTCACATCTTTCGTCCTCCTCTCACATCCTTCTTCCTCCTCTCACATCCTTCATCTTCCTCTCACATTCTTCTTCCTCCTCTCACATTCTTCTTCCTCCTCTCACATCCTTCTTCCTCCTCTCACATCCTTCTTCCTCCTCTCACATCCTTCAACTTCCTCTCACATCTTTCGTCCTCCTCTCACATCCTTCTTCCTCCTCTCACATCCTTCATCTTCCTCTCACATTCTTCTTCCTCCTCTCAATTTCTTCTTCCTCCTCTCACATCCTTCTTCCTCCTCTCACATTCTTCTTCCTCCTCTCACATCCTTCATCTTCCTCTCACATTCTTCTTCCTCCTCTCACATTCTTCATCTTCCTCTCACATTCTTCTTCCTCCTCTCATATCCTTCATCTTCCTCTCACATCCTTCATCTTCCTCTCACATCCTTCTTCCTCCTCTCACATTCTTCTTCCTCCTCTCAGATCCTTCATCTTCCTCTCACATCCTTCTTCCTCCTCTCACATTCTTCTTCCGCCTCTCAGATCCTTCATCTTCCTCTCACATTCTTCTTCCTCCTCTCACATCCTTCTTCCTCCTCTCACATCCTTCTTCCTCCTCTCACATCCTTCATCTTCCTCTCACATTCTTCATCTTCCTCTCACATTCTTCTGCCTCCTGTCACATCCTTCATCTTCCTCTCACATCCTTCATCTTCCTCTCACATCCTTCTTCCTCCTCTCACATCCTTCTTCCTCCTCTCACATCCTTCTTCCTCCTCTCACATCCTACATCTTCCTCTCACATTCTTCATCTTCCTCTCACATCCTTCTTCCTCCTCTCACATTCTTCATCTTCCTCTCACATCCTTCATCTTCCTCTCACATCCTTCTTCCTCCTCTCACATCCTTCTTCCTCCTCTCACATTCTTCTTCCTCCTCTCACATCCTTCATCTTCCTCTCACATCCTTCATCTTCCTCTCACATCCTTCTTCCTCCGCTCACATCCTTCTTCCTCCTCTCACATCCTTCGTCTTCCTCTCACATCCTTCTTCCTCCTCTCACATCCTTCTTCCTCCTCTCACATCCTTCTTCCTCCTCTCACATCCTTGATCTTCATTTTCTTCCAGTTCCCTCTTCCAAATTCGTCGATGCTCTCCCTCTCCACATACACACACGAATATATGCATAGATAGCACATACACATGCATATATGCACATGCATATACATATATATACATGCATATACAGATGGAGATGCACATGTGGAGACATATGTAGGTAAATATGTAGACACCTGTTCAGTCTCTATCACCGGCTACCTCTTTCTCCCTAACACGCCATGCAGCGCGATCTACGTGGTCTTGAAGTTTCTCCGACGCATGTGCGGAGCCTCATCCGGCGTTCGCTTTTGGGAGCGAAACTGTCTGGCGAGCGCGTTTCGCAGGAACAAACAGGAAAGGGCGTGTGTCCCTCCACGCATCACATTCTTGGATGTTCGTCATCCTCCAGAGGGACCCGGCCTCGAGGCTGGCCGGAGGATTTTTTGTCACTCCGCAGGCACGACGCCGGACTGCCCGAGTCTTGCGCCGCTTTCTTGCCCCGAGGGCCGTACTTGACAAATTCTTCTTCTTCTCTCCGATACGCCTCCAGCGCAGCCGTCACCCGTCGCCGTTCGCGCCGCCTTTCCCTGCCGAAACCGTGAAGAGACACAGAGAGGAGAACAAACAGTGGAAACTCCGAAAGCAAACACCAGCGAGAAGACGGAATTAGCGACGACCTCTCAAAGCCTCACATGGAGAAGAACAAACCGATTGCTGAACGAAACGCGAGAACGCAGAGGGAAGAAACGGACGGTTCTCTTGTACTCCTCTCTGGGAGTGAGCGAGACGCCACAGACCCGCAAGTCGCGTCCGTTTTTCTGAGAACGATGCAGCGCCTTTATGACGTCCGTGTCGCGTCTCAGCCCCAGAAAAAGGTAGTTTGTATAAACGTAGGAATCCCATTTTATAATGTGTAACAGGGAGTCTAGCTTCAGTTGTTATCTGATTGGTATTGCATGCCTGGTGACGTATATTATGATTCTTATTAATGGGAACACAGTTCCCTTGGTCCCCTTGGCGAGCGCTCTCAGCGTGCCGACACCCAATCGCACAGACCGTGTTTTCCCGCAGCGTCTTTTTCAACAGCCTCGCTCTGTGGGGCGAGCCTCAACTTACAGAAGATAAGCCACAACGCTCTTCAGAGTGGCGAGAAGCACAACGCCCCCGGCGAGGAAGACACCGGCGTTTCTCTGGTCTTGCAGCCAGGTGTACAGAAATCCAGGCACTGCGCCGCACAGCCGCCGGGCGGCACTCGTGGGAACCAAGAGACTCGCCAAGGGCCCAAACGCCAAAGGCGACAAAGGAGACAAAAGAGACACGGAAGACGAAGGAGACACTGGAGAGAGACACGCGGGATCGACGAGAGCGAGACGCGTCGGGGCGGTGTCGAAATCGTGCGTGCGGATCTGGTTCCAACACGCAGCTGTCGATGCAGAGCCCTGGAAGGTCTGTGCGTTTGATCGATTCTCCTCGACGTCGGAGGAGACGGCTGAGGATGCGCTGCATGCGTCCCGGTCGCTAAGCTTCTCGTCGAAGTCGCCATGCGAGTCTGGGCGCTCTCTGGCGAGTGTTTGGACACTCCCTGTTGCTTCACCTTCGTTCTCTCGTTTCTCGCACGTTTCCCCTGTTTCTCCCGTTTCGGTTGCCTCGCGTTCTTCGCCTGCCTCGCGTTCTTCGCCTGCCTCGCGTTCTTCGCCTGCCTCGCGTTCTTCGCCTGCCTCGCTATCGCATGTATATCGCCCTCTGCTGTCGGTTTCAACTTGGGCTTTTCCGTTTTCTCCACTCTCTCCTCCTTTTCTGTCGCTCTTCATCGCCGAGCGACAGAAGAAGGCCCACGCACCTGCGGCCAGCGCCGCTGCAAGAACGGTGGCGCCAGAGACACGGGAAGAACTCCAAGAAAGGGAAGAGAGAGAAGAATTGGAGACTGGCAAGGAAGAAGAGTAAGGCGAGGAAGGCGAGGAAGACGAGGAAGAGGGGAGAGAGGCCGCGTGAGTTCCCCAGGCTTTTTGGACAGCTGCCGCGCCGCAGGCGTCGAGGAGGAGAACCGTCCATGTGAGGGCTAAGCGTCGGAGGGTAATCGCCATCCAGGAGTGGGCGATGGAGACTGAGAGGCGACCGAGGCGCGAGACAGTGGGAAAGACCCGCCTATACACCCGAGAGCAGAAGTCTTGGACAGAGCAAGACGAAACCGAGATGACAGATCGCGCAGAGGCGCCTGGCGCGCATGCAGACGTCGCCCCGGCGCTCGTTGCCCCTCCGGCCTCAGAGTCCTCTGAGGCGTCGCCAGTCGGAGGTGAGGAAGAAGCGAAAAGAGAAGAAGAACAACGGGAAGAAGAAAGAGGCGCAAAAACAGGAAAGGGAGAAGAAAGAAGAGGCGAAAGAAGGGGAGAAAGGGAAGAGGGGAAAGACAAGGATGGAGGGGAAGACGAAGGCTGCGATGAGACTGGATGAGAGGACTGCCTGAGGCTACCTGCTCGGGGAGCATTTTGCCAGTTTCCCGGGGGTGAAGTTGCTGGCGACACTTCGCCGCGAAGGGCTGAGGAGAAAGGAAGAGGAGGCACGACAAACGCAGAGAGACAGGTGGCGTCGGCGCACTGTGGAGCCGAAGAGAGTCGAAGAAGAGATACAGAGAAGAGTGGAGGAGAGAGGCCAGCAGTCAAATGCAAGCGCGACGGTGACCAGCAAGACGAACAGGCCGGAAGCATACACGCAGGCGCAGAATGACGAGCAAACGAACGCATAGGCAGCGAGAAGGAAGCAGTCAGAGAAGAGACAGGGGTGGAGAGAGAAGAAGAGAGAGAAGAAGAGAGAGAAGAAGAAAGAGAAGAAGAGAGAGAAGAAGAAAGAGAAGAAGAGAGAGAAGAAGAAAGAGAAGAAGAGAGAGAAGAAGAAAGAGAAGAAGAGAGAGAAGAAGAAAGAGAAGAAGAGAGAGAAGAAGAAAGAGAAGAAGAAAGAGAAGAAGAAAGAGAAGAAGAGAGAGAAGAAGAAAGAGAAGAAGAAAGAGAAGAAGAAAGAGAAGAAGAAAGAGAAGAAGAGAGAGAAGAAGCGAGATAAGGAGACAGGTAGACGAACTGTGGCTGCATTGAGGTGACAGGGTGTCGAGGCGAGGACGGGCTAGGACGGCGAAGGAGGGAAGCTCCAGCTAGCATGAGGAAAGAAAGAGAGAAGACGAGGAGTGACAGACAGAAGGGAAAGGGAAGAGGAGACAGCCTGCCACGATTCGCCCCTCGAGAAGGAAAGACGGGACGAAGACAGGAAGCACTCCCGGCGCCGGGTGTCTCAGAGGAGACAGCGCGGCTGGACGGAGGCCTTGCGCCCTTGGAGACACGTGGCTCCATGTCGAGGAGTGAAAGGGAGACGGATAAGCGTGGGAAAAGCAGTCACAAACTCCCCCCGGCACACGAAGGAAATGATCTAGGATAGGAGTTGAGAGGAACTGAGAGAGACAGAGGAAGAGACAGTGGCGAAGATTTGTAGCAGCGCGCGTAGAAAGGAACGGGCGCACATATCTAGATGAAGACACACTCGGTTTTAGCAGAGAAACGGAGGAGTGAGACAGTAAAAGGAACAACGGCGAGCAGGGAGAGGAAAACAAGACACGAAAGGGAGACAGGGAACTCTGACTTTTCATGTCGGGGCACACACACAACTTTTAATTCGTCTCTTCTTCGCCCTCCGGGTCACCTCAATCCCAGACGAATCTTCTTTGCAACACCAAAATAAACATTCCTCCTCTTCTAACCGGCCAGGTTTCTCTCAATCGTCTGTACAGACACCCCGCGTCATTTCGTCTCTTCTTCGGTTCGCTGTGTCTCCGCTTTCTCTCGCCCCTCTCGCGCGCGTGCTCTCTCTTCCGCTGTTCTCTCTGTGCGTCAGCTGCCTCGCTGTCTTTTTCCAGTGCGTTTTCTCTCCCAAAAGCTTGTCCCTCCTTTGTCGCGCATCTTTCCTCCATCGACTCTGAGTTTTCTCTTCTTACAACTTGCGCTGTAAATCGAGTTCTTGGTTTTCGGTCTGTCTTCTTTCTCACTTTCTCTCTCGGTGGTCTCCGCGCTTCTTCTTTGTTTTTACTACTTTTCTCGGCTGCGCTCACTCTCGCACGTCTTCCTACGCGTCTGTCGAGTGTCTTTGCAACCAAATTTCTTTTTCTTCTTTCTCATCAAGACTGTCGCTCTACTCGCCGCTTCTCTTTTTTCTCGACAAACACCCGCTCCGCCGTCTCTCCCGCCCTTTCTCTGCAGAGCCCCTTCCCTTCGTTCTGTCTCCTCTGTGCCTCGAAGTCCCTTTCTGGGGCTACCGTTTTTCCTCTTCGACCCTGTCGAAAAAATAATCAACATGGCGGCAACCACGCGTCTAAAGCGAATTCCTCCCTGCCACAGATCTCTCTTCGCCTCCTCCGCACCTCTCTCTCCTCTCTTCTCTCCCTCTTCTTCGTCCTCTCGTACTCACCTTTCCCCTCGCTTCTCTGTGTCTTCTTCCTCTTCTGTCTGTCCTTCGTCTTTTGTCTGTCCTTCCTCTTTTGTCTGTTCTTCCTCTTTTGTCTGTTCTTCCTCTTCTGCTTGGTTTGTCTCGTCTCTTGCTGTTCGCTCTTGTTCCCCTTCTTCCACGTCTGTCTCGTGTGCCTCTCTCTCGCATTCGTTTTGCTCATTGTCCCGTTCTGTACCTTCTTCTTCCCTGTATCCTCGCTGGTGGCGAACGGCGTCACACCGAGGAGGCGAGCAGCATTTGCAAGGGACGAACCTCAGCTCTCTCCCCTCCCCCCCCGCTTCTGCCTCACCCGATGCCCCAGCTTCTTCGTCGTTGCCCATTCTTCTCGCGCCGCCTCTGTCAGCAACTTTGCAAGAAAATAGCCACACGTGGCCTCTCCGCGAGGCGCCTCTTCCTCTCTTCCCTGCCGCGATCGCCGCTGCGGAGGACTCGCCCGGTCTCTCTCCCGCCTCTCCGCTTGATCTCTGTAACTTCCCTTTCCCTGGGGTCTCCTCAAACTTTCTTGCATGCAGGCGCGACCGCGGCGGGAAGACGAAAACCAAACTCAGGCGAGAGGAGAGAAGAAGGCGGCGAGCGCAGATCGAGAAGCTCCGCGGCGAGGACAGAAAGTTGGTGAAGGGGAAGGCGCCCGTGGGGCCCAGCGAAGACGTGGTCATACACAGAAACGAGTGAACGCGCGAGTGCACACACTGCCGAGCGTGGAGAACGCAACACGGATGGACCGAGGATGCGCGCGCGTGGGAGCAGCGTGTGTGTCGCCGCGAGAAGTCGTTTGCGATAAGAAAGATGAACGGATCGATTCGAGAGCGAAACACGTTCGGAAATACGTGGAAGAAAGGAGGAGATAAAGATGGCGAAGATGGAACGTTTCGCAGAGGGGGACCGAGAGCAAGGCCAGAGAGACGAGACTCAGAGGCACGGCACACGTGTCGAGAAGAGTAGAGGGGAAGATTCTACGGGGAGGGAAAGGAAGAAACCGACAAGAGAGAAGCGTTGGTGGATGAGTGACGAGGAAGAGAAGACAGGGAAATTGAAGAGGTTCGGGGAGGAAAGGCGAAAGAGGGGAAAGAACGGGAGGATGCGGTGGCGAAAGGAGAGAAAGGAAGGAAAGGCAGGGACGACAAGAGGCTAGAGAGAGAGATCTGTCATTTGGGTTCATCCCTCTCAAAGCCTTTCAAGACTTTCTCGCGCTATCGCCTCGCTGTCCTGCAACGGTTTCGTCATAGGATTCGCGCCTTGTTCTTTGCTATCGCCTTTTTTGGTCACACTCTCTATACCTTTTACGTCTTCCTCGCGGTTGCTTGGTGGCTTTTAAAATCTCGGCCCGCCACAGAATCATAGGAAAAACTCTCGCCTCTCCGTCTTCGCCGAGTCTTGCTTCTCTGCGTTCAAAAACTCGCCCCCTCCTCCGAAACACAGACGCTCTATTCTTCTATTGAAGCACGGGCTTCACGTATTGTCCTATTCTGTATCCATGTGAAAGGCGATACGCATATATATATATATATATATATATATAGAGAGAGAGAGAGAGAGACATAGATATTTGCGTGTGTGCGTATACGAGTGTCTCGTTAACGGGTGGGAGAAGATCCTCCCCCATCTGGATTCTTCCCGTTCGATATTTTTCCTGGAAAAGAAAAAAGAAAGGACATCAACTCGAGAAGCGGCTCTCCCTGTTTTCCCTGAACGCGTCTCCGAGCCCGAAGAGCTGCGCACTGGAGAGAGGGGAAAGAAAGAACCATAACCGTGTTTTTCCTCCAGTTCGGGAGAACTCGCAAATATCCAAAGCTGACCCTTTGACGGCTGCCACCATGCCCGCCCCGCTTCGCCCTTTTCGTCACCGGCGTCGAGTTTCAGCATTTTGTGACTTTTGGTTTTTTGCAGAAAGAGGACAGGGGTACGAGTCTCAGCAAAAGCGTAGAGAGGGGTGATACAAAAGACATTCGAGACGAGAGAAGGGAACGCGCGACGGGAAGCGCCGTAGAGACAGAAACAGAGATAGGCAGGGAAGGGGACACCCAACGTGCGCGGTTGATCGAACGCAAAAGGGAGAGTCAGGTCAAGGTTGGCGACATTTGGTGAGACAACGTCAGCGAGAGATGGGTAGTTGGAGGAGAGGCAAGGCGCATGTGCTTGCGCGGGTTTTGCAACGCGTTTTTCGGATCCTTCACTAGCGAGGCCTGACGCGACTGAGGCCGGCTTTCACTGCACGGAGACTGTTTTTCACGGCGCGGTAGCAGCATTAAAAAGAAGAAGCCCTCCTCAGAGACAGTCCACAGACGAGAGGAACTTCCTATCGCCACTGCCTTCCGCGGATATATCCGAGCATGGGCAAGCGAGTTTCTCATGGAACACACACACGCATATATATATATATATATATATATATATATATCTGGCAATTCGAGAATACGTCGATAGTACATAGCCCCGCCCTGAAAGTTCAGCTCGTGGGACTTCCCCCTTTCCTGTTTTGCTTTTCGCATCCTCTCTCTAGCGCCTCGGGTAGTCACGTACACCTGCGTGCTCACCCCTCGACTTCCTCTCTGTTTCTTCCTCTCCTTCCGGCATTTCCTTTAATGTCGTCCTTTCGTTTCCTCTTCAGTCGTTCGGAATCCATGTGCCTACCTCCTCTGTTTTTTACTCTGTCCCTCTTCCGGTCCTCTCTGTCTCTCTCCGCGCCTGCCCCGTCTTTCCCTTTCGCGGCTTCTTCGCTTTTCCCTCTCTCGACGTTCACCCTTCTTCTCTGTCGCTTCCTCTTTCACTCTCGTACCGTCGCTTCGTCTCCCTCTTCCCCTTTCATCCTTCTCATCCTCCTCGTCCTTCTCATCCTTGTTTTCTTCTCCCTTTCGCTATCGCCTCTGAAGAAGGGCGTGGAGGTCTGCCGTGGAGAATCGTTTCCTCGCGCTCAGCTGTTCTGGGCGTTTTTCCACTCGCGCGCTCTCCTCTGTTTTCTGCGCCGACGTTTGGATCTTCTTCTCTCCGTCGCGCTGTGCTTCGCGGTCGGTCGCCCGCCGGGGGCCTTTGTCGTCTTCCGCCTTCCCCACGCACAGGGTCGGCGGATGTGACGAAGCCGCCACAGCAAAGGCGGGAAGAAGAGAACCACTGAAAGACGGTGCCGACGCAGCCGCAGGATCAGATGCGGCAGAAAACTGGGGAAAAGCGGCACTTGCTGGAGACAGGTGAAAAGACTCGGCGGCAGACGTCCTTGTTCGCGCGGGTGAGGCGCCACCGAACGCAAGGAGAGGCGAGGGGTGTGAAATCGCAGAAGGCCAACTGCGCTTCCGCCCTCGTTCCTTTTCTTCACTGTCTCCTGGCCGCGACGAGACGCATCTCACTCTCCCGTCCTTCTCTTCTCTTTGCATGCTCCTTCGTCCTCGCACTTCTGTACCTTTCCCCTCTTTGCTCGTTCTTCGCTCGACGCCTGCCGACCGCAGCGGCGTCTCTTCCCCACTCTTTCGTTTTCCTCTCTTCTCGCCCTCGTTGGGCCTCCCCGCAGGCCAGAGGCGCGAAGCGAAGGCCGACGGTCGCGGGTGCGGGCCCCAGGTGTCTCCGCCAGAGGAGACACTGGAGGCCGGAAGGTGTGGGGTTCCGCTGGCCTTCCGCGGAAAGCTGGACTCGGCGCCAGGATCCAGCGAGGAGGCAGGCGAAGCAGCTGCCGCGGCGAGAAGAGAAGAAAAGTCGGGAGGCGGCAGAAGGACGGTCCGACTCTTTGCTTGCGTGGCGTCTTTCGTCTTCGAAGCCCGACACGTCTCAGGAAGCTGCCGACGCCGCGCAGGGAAAAGGCCGGGTTCTCTCAAGAAGGAAGATGCGGCCAACTGCCTCGCGCACCAACCGCTTCTTCCCACTGGAGTCGAAGTCGCGGGGGACCGCAGCGCATGCGAACGCGACGCGAGAGAGGACGAACACGGCTGAGGCGCGTCTCGCGCTCCGGCGCTTCCAGGGGCAACGAGAGGACGGGAGGCCTCCAACAGACAGGCTTGAACGTGTTGCATGCGCGTGTGGAACGCCCTCTGGTCGTCCTGCGCCTGTCGCAAGGAAACGCGAGCGAGAAGCGACAGGGAGAGAGGGATTTAAGAGCAAGATCAGAGAGAAGAGGTCAAGAAGAGGGGGTAGCTCGTGAAAACCGGTGATGAGCCACTTGGGGAAATCAGCGTGAAACGAGACGGGGAGAAAGCGACGGAGCGAGAGAGAGACAGCGCCACACGCAGAGACGAACCCACAGGACGGAACCACGCTGAAGAGAGAGGCGAGGCGAAAAAGATGAGACTGGCGAGAGCCTCTGGCGTCTACGCGCACTCCGCGTTGGCTTCGACATCACGGACGTCAACCTGTCGAGAAACAGCTGGATTTCGGTCTCCCCTTGCCGAATGCCTTTCCTCGTCTCTGGCGTCACCAAACCGCTGTGTGGTTTCTGAGTTTCTATTAACGGTCACCTCATAAAAACTCATTTTCAGCGATCTGACCCTTCCCTTTCTCTCTGGGCTCCTCTCGACCTGTTTGCTGGCCAAGCCATATATATCTATATCTATATATCTGTATGTATATAAATATATCTATATATATATATATATCTAATATATCTAAATACCTATATATCTCTCTATCTCTCTATCTCTCTATCTCTCTCTCTATCTCTCTCTCCATCTATATATATATGTTATCATTGGCGGTCTCTTTCCACCATCTTCGCCTTCCTCTTCTGTCTCTTCTTCGCCTCTCCGTTACCCTCTCGAGGCGCGCTTGCGTCTCCGACAGCTCAGCTGTCAGGCGTTTTTCCGCCTCGCCCTTTTCGTCCATGGTCCGCCGCCAGGCTGTCTGTGCCGCGTCGTGCTCCGCACGCAACTTTCGCGTCGCTTCCTCGGCAGCGGCAACGCCTGCTTTCAACTGCGCAATCTCGCTGTAAGCACCAATGCCGCAGACAGGAGTGGCGAGCGCCCTTCGCTGTCCTCTGTCTCTCCAAGACGAGGATGAAGCCGCGAAAAACAGCAAACAGGCACGGTCCCCTTCTCGCGCGTTTCGCGGCGACCGTCGCCCCGAGAACGACAGCGTCTCAGTCGCGCTTTGCCGGCGGAGCTTGTTTTCCAAAACGTATTTCCCTTCTCCACTTCATTCAGTCTCTCTCTCTCTGTCGGAGCCTCGTTCTCTCTCTCTCTCCCGAACGAGCCTTTCATCCTTTTGCATGTGCTGTGAGGCCGCCGTTTCATCCCTGCTCTCCTACCTTCTCGCTTGATCCATGGCCTTCTGCATGTCGCGAATGCGCTCTGCCTCGCGCGCGGCAGCCGCCACGGCGGCGCGTTCCAAGGCAGCCTCAGCAGCGCCGACCCTCCGTTCTGCAGTCGCCGCGCGGAGCTCAGCATCCCTCGCAGCCTCGATCGCCGCCGACTCAGCCTTGCCGAGTTTCGCCAGTTGTGCGTTGCGCGCAGTCAACTTTGCAGTGGCCGCGGCCAACAGCGTCTTTGTGCGCTCGTGGGCGATCTGGTGAGACGCGCACGTCGACCGCAGCGTCTCCTTCGCAACCTAGCGAAAGGCGAAAAGACTCCCCACATACTGGAGACAGCGGGATGGAGACAGCGCGATGGAGACAGTGCGATGGAGAGAGTGTGATGGAGACAGCGCGATGGACCACAGTATGAGAGAGAGAGGTGAAGGAACGGAGAAGGAGAGGAGGCGGACGAAACCGCCGGAGAGGGGAGAACTGGAAAGCGTGTGGAGAGTCGCAGCCAATCGATGCTCGACTGCGCGCCTGCGCTCACTCTGTGTTGTCCGGTTTGTCAGCCCCGGGTGTCTCCATGGTGTCACGTCTAGATTTAGGAGTCGTCTCTTTTTTTCATCTTCAACTTTCACTTCCTGGTTCAGCCGCCACGTGCACCCGAAACAGGTGCGTTTTGTTTCTGATGATCTCGCTGACACAAGACAGATACCACTGTTTCTCTGGAACCCTCTGGGTTTCTCTGTGTGTACCAAGCGAGACGCTTGAGTCTGCATGAGGCTGTGCCTGCTTTTCTACTTGTTTCCTTAGCTGCTGCCAGACCGCTGCCTGTCTGCCTGTCTCGCTGGATCTTTTGTGTCTCTCTTTTCCCCGCCCCTTTTCTTTGCCTTTTCACTCACCTCCGCTTGCTTCAGCCGCTCCAGCAACTGCAGCTGATGCGCCTCTAGGCGTTTCACCTTTTCTTCCGCCTGGGCCACGCGGCCTTGGTAATCGTCCTGTTTCGCCAGCAGCCTGTCGAGGCCTGCGCGGAGTTGCTGATCTTCTCTTTCCCTCCGCGCGAGCTCTTCGGCATCGGTTGCATGCGCGTCAGAGACCGCTCGGCCGCTGTTTTGGCGAGTGTCTCCCTCGCCGTCTCCGTCGCTGTCTTCTTTCTCCCTGTCTCTGGCTGCTTCGCGGGCGCCGTCGAGTTCTTCTGCGAGAAAGGGGAACAGGGTCCGCAATGCAGCGCCACTGCACTCGTGGTAAAAAAACGGGGACGAGAGGACGAAAGGGAAGGAAACGGCGAGGGCGACGAGGGACAGAGAGGACGAGCCTACCTTGCGACAGGTGAGCCTGAAAAGAAGATGGGACAAACATAACACTTCCGGAGACGCGCATGTCTTGGCTCGATCGCTCCCCCCACAGAAGCGTGGCGAAAGCTGCTCAGCGTTCTGCTTCTTAACCACACGCGGGGCAAAAGGGGGTTTGGATGCCCGAGAAAAAAGAGCCGCTTCAGGCCCTGTGTCGATGGCCTGCGAGTTCCAAAACAACGCGTGGAGACTTTCCGCCTCTCTTCTTCGTCAGTGTAGTCCGTCCGCCTGCTCACCGACACCCGTATTTAGAGCTAAAGCTTTTTGCATCTATCTACACATACACGTGCATATGTATATATGAAGACATATGCGTGCATATGCACTTGCGTATGTATACATATATATATATATATATATATATATATATATATATATATATATATATATTATATATATATACATACATATATATATACTTTTGTCGATAAATAGATATATGGGCATATCTCGTGATGTGTACAATCAGCTATACGGTCTGTTGTGTTTTTCCCTCTTTGTCGCTATTCATGTCAGAGTTTCTCTTTTTGTTTTCTTCCTGGGTTTCCCTCGTAGCTTGTGCGTCTCACGGCCCTGTGGAAGCAAGGGGGCTGGGCTATGTGGGGAAGGCGGCAGGCCGTCTTCTCCGCCCTTCTTGCTCTTCCTCTGGATGTGTTTCCCTCAGGTCTTCCCCTCCTTCTCGCTGAAGGGTCAGCCGGTTTCGTTCTTACAGATTCGCATTGCCGAGACAGAAGTTGAAGCGCCGCTCCCAATCGCGCCTTCTCAGCGAGGGCCTCAGCCAGCGCCTCTTCACATCTGCTCCGGCCACACGTGCGCGAACGCAAGCGCCCCCACTTCCAGTCAGGCAAAAACAAACCCCGGAAACCTCCGAAACCCCGCCGAATTGGATGTCTCAAAACGTTCTCTGACTAACTGTAGGTCACCAGGAACACCGCTCCACGTGATCCCTCGCTTCTTCTAGGTTTGCATCCTCTTGCTTTTCACAACTGCACTCGACAACTCCCCGCTTCGACGAGCTGTACTGTGGTGTCTCGCATCTCCCACGTCACTGTCTGTCCGTCCAGCGCCTTTCCTTTTCCGCCTCCGTGCTGATGAGGCCAATAAGTTGTGTCGTGTCTCTCTCGGGTGTGAGAAAGGGACTCTGCTTCTTTTGCGCATGTAAACTTCATCTCACTTTCGTAGCTCGTCGGTTTTGTTCCGGAGTTTCTGCGCGAGGTCCTCGCAGGTCTGCTGCAGGATCGGGGTCGGCTGCGCCTGACGAGGAAGGGAAGGACGAAACGTGGGAGGCGAAAACGCGCATTTCTGCGACCGCGCATGCAAGATTCGCCGAGAAGACCCCACAAGCAGAGGAAACCCAAGATTGCGAGAAACCCACCGTAGGCACGGCAGCGCTGGTACCGGAGGCTGCGCAAGCGTGGTTCGGTGGAAGGGACGCGAGAGAGAAGAGAGAAACATTCGCGGCAGCAGGCGTCTCCGTGTCCCCCTTTCGTCTCACCTTCCGCAGTCCGGAGAAGTCGCCTTGAGTGCCTGAGAAGCTGCGTGGATGGGCAGAACCAAATTACAGAGTGAAGCGTCTGGGGAACGCAAGGCAGCACCAAACCCTCTTGCGACAAGGAACGAGAAAAAGGGAAAGCCGAAAGCGCTGGAAACAAGCATGAGACGCCAGGCGGCGTATGTGACGTCTCCTGAGTTCTCTGTAGGATCCACGGCACGTCTCCGAGGTTTGCTTTAGAGAGAGACGGAGAGCAGCGACTCTCGTGTTTCATCCCCCGCTTAGGAAAGCCTGTCCTTATGTCTCTGGTTTCCTCTGGCTTCTGTTCTTCGCTTGTGTGCTCTCGCTCTTCATCTAATTTTTCGTGGCACGCGTCGATACTTCACATGTTTTCTTCGCTTCACTGTCGTCGCCCGCGCGAGCGGCGTTTCGCTTGTTCTTTCTTCGTCGACGGCACCAGATGTCGCAACCCTTTTCCGCCTATTTTCTCCCCACCTGACCCGTCCCGTGCTCGCTTCACACATCGGCCTACCCATGAGCGTCAACGAGGCGTCCCCTGTCGTCCGTTGGTGTCGGCGACCGGCAACCCGTCATTGCTTCCTCCTGAGAAAATGCGGCGCCGAGAAACGTCTTGCAAACAGAGATCCACACAAACGGCAGAAGGGGCGGGAACGCCTCGTGCACTCGTCCTAGCGGCGAGTGTGTGAAAACGGTTGAGCGTGGAGAACGCAGGCCAGGCCGTGCCGCAGAAGGCGCTACGGACTCGCCGCGCGCCGGCAGGGACGGAAACAGCGGAACTGGCAAGACACAGAGGACGTAAACGTTTGCAGCGAAAGAAAGGCAAGGGTCCAGTGCAGCATGCGCGCGCCTGTCTGGGGAAGAGCGAGACGCAAACGCCGCAGGTTTTGCTTTCCGGCAAGGCGTCTGCGGACACTGCCCGAAGAAACGGGGCGTGGCCCATGGAAGAAGGAATGCCAAACGAAGAACGCGAAACAAGCGGAGAATGAGACAGAGGCAAAAAAGACGAAGAAGAGAAACACCACACGACACAACGAGCGGCTGCGAAAAAGCGGCAAGATACAGCCCAGCATTTTGAAAATGACGCTGGAGCTCCGACGAGCTTTTTCCCACGTGGCGCGGGCGTTAGTTCCTCATTCGCGATCTCCAGCTTGTTTCGCGGGTCAATCCCTGACTTCCGTACCTCCGTAAGAACAAAGGGTGTCGTCTCCGGGGAAGATTCTTCACACAGTGGATTCCCAAAGGAGAACAGGCGGCTGATCTTCTCTCTCGCCTCTCTCTTCTCCTTCATCTCCCTCTCCCAGATTGTCTCATGTTCGCCTCCGTCTCCCAGGAGTTCACGGCCTTTGTCGCCGCGCGTCTCTTTCTCTCTGCTTTCGCCCTCTTCTTCCATGCCTCGCCACGCCTCTGCTTCGGATGGGCGTCCGGCCTTCGCGAGGAAGGCGGGATTGATGCACGAGAAAATCAACGCCCGTCGCTCTCTTTCCAGCTGTATGTTTCTTTCTTCTTTTGTCTCTCCTCGCCCTTCCTCGTCTCCTCCCGTGCCTTCCTCGGCTGCTCCGCCGTCGCCCTCGCCCACATACAACACACCATCCTTCTCCTCTTCCCCGTCTTCTCTGTTTTTCCTCTCTTCGCCCTTTGCAGGATCTCTGCCTCTCCGCGTCGCTTGCCCAAAACGTGGCAAGGATGCTGAGAAAGCAGGAGACGCAGAAGTGGCCGACAAATGGGGGGAAGGAGATTGCGACAACGCAGGCGACAGTCCGGGCACCGTACCCGACGCAGTCGTGGGCTCGTCAGTGTCTCCACTCGAAACAAAGATGCAGTCCCCCCTCTTCGTGTCTTCTCCATCGCCTTCGTCTTCTTCGTCTCCACTTCCGCGTGCACGGCTTTGTTCTTGGCGCTTTCGGCTCCACGCGAGTCCTCTTCCCCCGCCTTCTGTCTGTCGCAAGAGCCCGCGGCACCTTTCCCACTGACGCTCAACGGCTTCTTGTTGCCGAGAAAGAACTTTCTTTTTTCTTGCAAACCTTTTCATTTCCGCTGCGTGGGAGACTTTCATCGTTTCCAACGTTTGCCTTTCCCTTTCGAGGCTCGCTTGAGACAGGAGAAAAGCCCGCGTCTGATTCTTCAGGCCCTCGAGCATCTCGCTTATCTTCTTCTCTCGGCGGGAAAGCTGAAGGTCGAGCTCCTTCTTCTCCCGATCGAACTTTTGTTTTTCTTCCTCGAGCTGGGCCTTCTGACGAGACAGCCTCTCGTCTTCCCTAGAGGATCGCTCTTCTCTCTCCATTTGCATCTTCTCCTCTGCCGTCCTCTCCCTCGCCTCGTACTCCCCTCGTTCCATTCTTTCCACTTCTCTTTCTCTTTCTTTTTCCGCTTCGCGTGGCCTCTCTTCGGCCTGCGAACTCTCGCTCTTGTCTCTCACCAGCTCCTTGCGCTCGTGTCGAAGCCGCGCGGTTTCGTGCTCGACTGCTTCCTGCTCTTTCCTCAGGCGCCGACTCCACAGCTCCAAGTCTTCGCGAGCGGCACTTACTGACAGTTCTTTTCTTCCAAGTTCTCCTTCTTCTCTCAGCAATTCTTCTCGCTCCCTCTGGAGGTCGGCCTTCTGGCTCCTCAGGTCTTCTCTCTCCCGCTGGATTGCCTCTCTTTCTGTGGCAATTTGCATCTTCTCTCTTGCGACGACGGACCTTTCGAGCAGCAACGCGTCGTTCTCTCGCCGCACGCCTTCCTTCATGGCCATGACGTGTCTGTACACCCTCTCTCCGCGTTGTTTCTCATCTTCGAGAGCGCCGAAGAGCTTCTGCATTGCCCGTGTCTGCAGCTTCAGCTTGCTTTCTTTCTGAAACAGTTTCCTCACTTTCGTCCGTATGGCGTCAACTTTCTTCCGCAAAACCCCCGCTTGCTCCTTCAGAAGCTGCGTCGCCTTCGCTTGGTACTCCTGGACACGTCTCTGCCGTTTCCTCTCGGCTTGCAGTCTCGCTGCTTCCTTCCTCAGTTTGCCTCTCTCTAGCGCCATCGCCCTCTCGTGCTCCCCCCAGCGTTTTTCTATTTCGTCAACGCCTGTGCGTTTCCTGCCTTCTGCCGCTCCTGTCCCTCCTTCGCTCCATTCCGCCTCCTCTCTTTCTTCCTCGCTCTTCCCCAAAAATCTCCGCCGACGGTTCTCTCCTTCCAGCGGCTCTCCAAGATCCTCGAGGGCTCGACCCCTCTCTGCTCGTCCTTTTGGCCCTTCTTGCTCTCTCTCGTTCCCTCTCTCTTTCCCTCTCTCTCTGTCGCTCTCTTTCTCTCTCTCTTTCCCTCTCTCTTTGTCACTCTCTTTCTCTCGCGTCGCGCTCTCGATCTGTCTCGCCATCTCTATCAGCCCGCATCCAAGCGCATGCAGTTCTTTCTGCTTCTGTTCGAGTCTCCGTCGCGCGTCGAGGAGGCTCAGGGCGGGGTCAGGAGGCCCTCGCCCCGGCGACGCGGCACACCGACAGGAGGTCCAAGCGTCAGGCAGGAGAGAAGACAAAGCGGAAGCGAAAGCACTCGGCGTCTCTCCGTCGTGCTTGTCTTTCTCCTGGAATCCTTCCCCCGTTGCGGGTTTCTCGTTGTTTCCCTGACTCGCCCCGGTCGCCGTAGGAGCACAGCCAAAGAGGTTCTCCACTTCCATGAGGAAACACGAGGCGGCAGAGGATGCAGCCGCCGACAAACTGGAAGTCGACGCAGGAGCGCAAGAGGAAGAAAGAGAAGACGTAAACGAGGGAGATGCAGAAACAGAAGCTGGAGCCGCGACAGCTGTAAAAGACGGAGGAGAGGAAAAGGCGGAGGCAGACTCAGAGGGACAAGGAGAGGGCGAAGTGGAAAGAGGGTAAAGAAGGCAAGCATCTGATGAGGCAGTCGAAACCGATGAGAAGCGATCTGTCGACGTGGTCCAGGAGGACGCGCCATGGCCCGTCGTGAACGGTTCAGCCGAGGAGTGTGTCTCTTTTTGGGACGCGTCCGGTTGGTTCTCTCCCAAGCCGCATTTTTGTTCTTCGCCCAGTAGAGAGGGAACCGGAATCCCCGCAGGTTCTGAGAAAACGTCGAGCGGAGACGACGCGCGCTCGATAGGGGCAACGCTCGACGTTGGGCGAGGAGACGAGGCTGGAGATGGAGCGACGGCAGCACTCGTCAGTGGCAACGGAGCTGGAGAGAAACTGAGGAAGGCTTCTTCAGCTGTCGTCGTTTCACACGAGACACACGGTTTCGCATACTTCTGCGCAGATTTGCACTCTGTGATGGAGGCGCGAAAGGGCTCAGGAGCCGCAAGCGGAAGACCGACAGCGGTAGCGAGAGTTGCGAGAGGCGCGAGCGCACAAGTCGCTGCGCGTTGCTGTGCGTCCTGCGCAGACACCCCGGTGCCGGGGACGGAGACCGAAGACGAGGAAGACACAGAGGCGACATTGGCAAAAGACGCCTTGGCGATCAACGCGTTGACGAGAGAAAGCGTGCGGCAGCATGAGGGAAGCGAACAGGCCGCACAGACCGGCCCTGGAGGTCCTGGCAGTGAAACGGAAGAAGGGAACGAGCACGAGCAAGAGAGACCCGAAGACGCCCAGGACGAAGCTGAAGAAGATAACACATCGCCACGGGTAAGCGGGGAGGAAGTGCAAGGAGGGGACACAAGCGAAGGCGAGCAGCTAGAGAAGGAGTCTGGGCATTCTGCTTTTCCCGGCGGCAAGGTCCTGTCCCGGTTTCCAACTTCACCCCGCACGTCGTCTTCAGTCTCCCGCGCAGGGCGATGCCTGCGCGTAAAACGTCGGCTGTCTCCACTCTGGGCCGCTTCCGCGCCGTTCGGTTGTGCCCCGTGGCGACCGCCTCCGTTATCTCCGTTTGGGCTCCGAAACTCTCGAGCTGTGGCCTGTCCCCGTTTCTGCTGATGGCGTGACGGTGTTCGACTGAGGCTTTCGAGCCGAGACGCGCTTTCGGGCCGAGACGCACTTTCCGGTCTCGCCTCCGTTTCTGTTTCTGACGCTTCTCGGCCGACTTCGTCTCCCCGTGCCTCTTCTGCTTCTCCACCCTCAGCTGCTTTGCTTGGGCCTGCAGAGAGAGACGGGTGCTGGTTGTGCTTCGTCTCGGGGGGGGTTTTTCTAGCTTCGGAGCTGCGCGACCGAAGCGCTCTGCGCCTCCGTTTCTCGTTCCCATGATCTGTCTCGCCTGCATTGTACAGGGGCAAGTGGCATGGGGAAGGAGCGGCTTCGCGACCCGCCTTCCTGCTCGGATGCATTCGCGAGGTTGTCCCAGCTTTCTCGCGTTCTCCCGAAACCCTTAGTGTGGTCTCGCTGGTGCCCTGAGAGGCGCAGCTCCTCGGCGGCGATGCCCGATGCTTGCACGTGCGTTTTGCGTCCTCGCTTCGGGTGTATAGACACTCTGCGTCGTCCGAGGTGGCCGTCAGTCCCTGCTCGTCGGAGGCTTCCTCCTGACTGCAGATTTCGATATCGGAAAAAAACTCAAGGAACGACGAAGAGGGCGAGGATAGGGGGCTCGCCAGAGAAGACGAGCTCCAGCTCGTATGCTCTCCTTGAAAAGGCTCGTTGGCGTTCTCTCGCTTTCCGCAGGCCTCCAACTTAAGCGTGCCGGGAGTTTCGCAGGTTCCACCTCTTCCACTGCCTTCGTTTTTCTCCCGCTGCCTCCTCGTCTGTCGACTCTCTGTCGCTGCCGCAGAAGCAGAGGAAACAAAGGACACGGTTTTCCCTGTCGACGCAACGGGTCCAGGACAGGAAGACGAATTCGAAAGAGGAGAGGAAGACGGACGCCAGACGGGTGAGGAAGGAGAAGAAGTCGGATCGACTGGCCGATCTAACGCGCAAGCGAAGCGCGGGTCTTTGGGAAGATGTCGCAGCTCTCGGGCAAAAAATGCGGAGATTTCCTCCGGCGACAACAGCGGAGCAACGGCACCAGTCTCCAACGAAGGCGAAGGCAAGGCCGATGGCGAGGAAGAGTTCGTCTCTTTGTGCGTTTGCTGATCAGACGCCCGCGTGTCAACCGCCTCGCCAGCTTCGCCTCGCCACGGGGTGACTCCCTTCGAGGCCGGGAGGCCAGGCGATGACAGAGGAGAATGCCACGCAGCGAATTCTCCCGGTTCAGTGTGGTCTGCCTCTTCTTGGCGCGCAGAGGGGGAAGAGAGAAAAGACGGCGAGAAGAACGCCAGCGATGACGGCTCCTCGCAGACAGGGGTCGGGCCCGACCCGGGCGAGGCGGCGGGAAGGTCGAGACGCAAAGAAAAAGAAGAAAGCGACGGACGAAAGGTGGAAGCAGACGCAGGCGCAGAGGAAGAAGAAAGGAAATGAGAGGGGGGCGGGGCCGCAGAGTGGGTTGCCGACGCCAAAGAAGACAGCTGAGGGCGAGACGGCATATCGGTGTCTGGGGGAAACGAAGAGGCGTTGAGGGGAACAGTGGTGGCAGAAGGCAAGGCGGTTGCAAACATCTGGCTAGTTAAACCGTCCATCGTGGAAGCACACCAGAACGGAGACGGTTCAGGAATGCAGGATGACGCCATGGAATCCCCAAGGGCGTTCGGGTTTCGCCGGGATTCAAACGCCTCCGGTGTGCGTTCTTCTCTGCGACCAAATGTTGGCGAACTCGGCTGTGGAGAAAGGGAGTCTGGGTCTTGAAACGCCGGCGCGACTGGAGGCGACCGTTTGGGTGAATCTTCTCGTCGCTTTGGGTGTCTCCACACCCTGCCCGATTCATCGAGGTTTCCTTCTCTTCCTGTCTCTTCCTTCTCCGCAACTCCCTCACTGCCTTTGCTTCGGCGCTTCCCGCTCTCGACCAGCGCGGACCAGACGGTGAAGGCCGAGGGCGGTGACGAGCAGAAAAAAGACGAAGGACGGGACGCCCAAGACGCCGACGAAGAGCGAGAAGAAGCAGAAAACGAAGAAGACGAAAAAGAAGACGAAGAAGGGGAAGACGCCGACCGCTTGGCTCCTGTGGAAAGAGGCATCTGTCGACCATTGAACGGTGGCTGGTGTCGGGTCGGAGACAGGTCCGAGAAGCGGGGGAGGCCGGGGGACCACGTTGGATGAGATCTGAGGCTCTCTGCGTCGCTAGCTGATGTTCTGCACGTTTCGCCTTCGCACGTTTCCCCGCGGGCTGTCCGAGGACGGGATTTGTGTTCTTTCCTGCATCTTCGCGCAGCGCCAAATCGCCTCCTGCAACCTTGGCCTTCGACAGACAGGTGCGAATCTCGCGAGCTTGTAGAAGACGAGACCGACAGGCGCGTCCGTCTCCTAGCTTCCTTTGACTCGACACCTCTCGCCGCAGCCGCTCTCTCAACATCCTCGGATGACGCTGTCTCTGGCGTCTCCGTTCTGCGCCTGGGGCTGCCGTTCTCTTCATGCCTCTCACAGGAGGGGGAATGGGACACGCGACCGTCCTGCCTTCTCTGTCTCCTTTCTCCTCCTTTTTCTCTCTGGCGGCAGAGTCGAGGCTCCTCGCTTTGGTCCTCCTTTCTTGCTCTTTTCTCTCGCGGAGACGACACCCAGCAGGGCGACCCTAGCCCGTTCATCTCTTCAGCCCCCCTAGCCGTCCACGCTTCACTTGCGTATCTGCTTTCGCTTCCCTGCACGAACTTGCCGGCGGGTTCCTCTTTCTTTCTTCTACTTCTCGCCTCAGTCGAGGACACACGTTCTTCGCCTGCACCCATTCTCTCCCTTCTCGCGCTCGCCAGTCTTGCTCTACGGTCGCCTCTCCTCTGCTGTCTCGTTTTCTCTTCCAGTGATCTCTGACGGGCGCCGGGTTCTGAGACGTCAGAATCGCCTACCTCTCCCGCTCGGCTGTTTGTTCGGCGGAGAGGCGACAGGGAGCCCGGTTCAAACTCCCGAGCGTTTCGTCTCCCTCCCCGCGTCTTCGCCTGCGTGCTCCTCTGCGATTCATCTGAAGCCGAGGCTTCGAAATCGTCTCGCGAACGCGTCGCCCATCTGTTCTGGCGGCACCTGAGCTTACCGCTTGTCGCCCCGCGTGTGTTCTTACTTTCCTTCTTCGGGTACTTTGCAGAAGAGGACAAAGAATCCGAACGGGACAGGGCGTCTCTTCCCGGCGCGTCGCTCTCCGTGCTCAACGACTCCCGGGGGGGTTCAATGGGACGACTGTCGTTGCTTGTTCGCCGTGACGTGTGGCAGTTGCCGCCGACGTCTGTGTCGCGTTTGTCTCTGCTATGGAGGGTTTCTCTTCCTGGAATTCTCTTTCCGATGGGTGGTGGTGATGTCTGAACTGGAAGCGGAACTTGTGGTGATGGTGGCTGTCGACCGTTCCCGCGCTCCGAGGTTACCTGTCGGCCGGTAACGCGCGGTTGTGCTGCCTGGTCGTGTGCGGCAAGCGTGACAGAGAAAAGGCGCTCCGCTTTTTGTCGAGGGGTGGCAATTCGCCCACCTGAAGAGTCGCTTCGCACCTCCACGCTTTGGATTGCAAAGCACGGGCCTTGCCCAGAACCTACCTCTCCCGTTGACGCCGTGGCAGCCGTCGAGCACCTGGTTCTTTCCCCAGATCGGGATTCGCCGCGTCCTCCGGCATGGTCCGTTTCTCTTGTGGCCCAAACGGTCGGCGACAAAAGAGCGTTTCTGCAGCTTTCTCTGGCACCAGCATCTGGGAGCGGGGACGTCTGGTGGGAGTGAACATCTGTGCGACGAACTTCAGACACATGCCCCACCGTTCTGCTCGTTGTGTCTTCTCGGAGACAGCGCGGAGACAGTTTTCTGGAGCAACGTGCTGTCGCTGCCGCAGTCGCGACCGCGACTTCTGCCGCGGCTGCAGCCGAGGCCTTTGCTTTGTCAGCCGCCGCCTTGGCAGATGCAGTGCAAATCATCGATCTGACCTGGCTGGGGAAGCCTTCTTCCGGCCCTCGCCGGGGGTGAAGTGCACGAGAGCCTTGAGGACCGTTTTCGTCAGACCTGTGAGAAGCGGCATTCGCACTCGGTAGAAAAGGGGCGTTCCCGCTCCGCGTTCGGGAAGCGGAAGGAATCGAATCCAGGCGCTTCGACCGTGCTGGAGGCGCGTCAAGAGGAGACACGGAGACGATCTCTCGGGCCTGGCGAGGTGCCGATGCCGTTCCGGCGATGCCAGCGGTGTGAAAAGAGGGACATACCGGCCTAGCGTGGCCGTGGGCGATATCCGGAAGTCGGCAGGTGCGGGGGGATGCCTGCACAGGCCGAGGAGACGCTGAAGAGTATGGAGACTGAGCGAAGAGTCGGGGTCGGGGGGTTTGGGGCGGAGGAAGGTGAACGAACGGGGAGTTGGAAGATCCAGACGCGCAGGCTGCAACCGGTCGCCTCGCCTCCTCGGAGATCGCCTTTCTGCGGCCAATCTCCAAGAGCGTTCGCGCCGGGTTTCTGCATCGTTGCCAAGCGCCATCTCGGCTCGAGAGCACTGCTGCTTGACCGCCTCCCGGCAAAGGTGGGTAGGGAAACCTCTGCGGACTTCCCCAGTTGCCCCGCAAACTTTCGCGCCGCACGACAGCCACAAAGCTCTGTTGGTGGCCGTCAGGGGACTCGTCCACAGAACTGTGAACCGCCGTCCGCGCCGGTAACGGATGAAGTTCTCGTGGGGAGTGAGAGGTCGACACCCACCGAGAGGCGCTCGACGGCGCGGAGGCGCTTGCCCGCGACCCCACCGTGGCCCGAGGTGTCGGAGCACTGCGGCAATCCGTGTTTGTCTGTTGAGAGGCCAAGGGAGTCCCATGTGCCTGGTCGACTGTTTCGTTCCCCTCACGGACGGAGGGGCAGTGTGCAGAAGGTTGGGAACACCGCGGAGGATCCCACGCAGAATGCGGCAGGCTCTCGGGAGCGGCGCAGTTTCCTGGCCCAAATAACTCTGATAACTCTTCACCGTCATCGGTGAAGAGATCCCCAATTGACACTGGAGCTGGCAGACGCACCTCATGAACGGATGGGCTGGTCAGAGGGTTTGCCGTGTTGCGCGGAATTGACGCGACTGAGATGGGAGGGGGTGCGTTTTGCGCGGTGAGCAATCTCCCGGTGTTTCCCAGCGGCACGTGTGTCAGCGCAGACGGCGGAAGAGAAAGAAAGCGCGAGGAACTCCGCCGTTCGTGTCCGAGCAGCGGCGTCCGGCTTCCTGTTGCCGGAGAGGCATCACGGCTGATTGCCCGCAGCTCTCCGGCTGAGGCAGCTGAGGGAAGCGGGAAGGCTTTGCCGGGAAGACGAAACACCTGTGTGAACCCAGGTGTCGTGGTTTCCCTTCGAAAGCAACAGGGAGAACGGCCTCGAGCCATCGAGAACAGAGAGGCATACGCAATTGAGGCACTTGTGAGCTTCCTCGTGCATGGATACGTTGGGGAGCGAAGGGCTTACAACGTTGTGAGAAACGGCCAACGCCTTATATAGGCAGACTCGAATGTAGGTACCAGGTTGGGGGGTTTAGGGGGGGGGGGTACAGGGTTCTATGCCTACGATTGCAAGACAACTTGTGTCGAGAGGAAAGAACGTTTGCATTTGGCAAACACGTACGGAGGAACTGGGTGTGTTTCAACCAACATTTCCTCTACCGACTGTGTGTGCGTTGAACACGGACACGAACATCAGTGCGCGCTACCAAGACGTGCGACGGCTATTCTCTTGATAATACCGCGGAGTTCTCTCCCACGAACACGGCGCCGCGCCCGCAGGAAAAAGCACTTTGTTTCGAGATTCAACTGGTATCGCTGGTCCACCCGCGTCTCGTGCAGCGATAACGGGGGCTGGCGCTCTGCCCTCTCTGGCGTGACTACGGGAGCGCGAAAGGCGTTCTGCGACCAGGAAAAGGTTATACTAGACTGGCAAACAGCAAGAACCTGAGGAAGCGGTCGCCCTCCGTTTTCGCAAGTTTTCTTCGGCTCTCCAATTTAACCAGGATAGGTCTTCTCTAGATTCCGAGTGTCATAGTGCATTTTCGTGAGAGAGGCAAGAAAAAGCGAGAGGCAATAGGTTTCAGGAATGAATCCATCTGACATGACAGGTGAGGACGCACCAGACAAATCAAGCGGCGTGCGGGCAACCCCCAGCATGACAGGAGCTTGCGCTGTTATCTTCTTCCCCAACACTTTGTTTCGAAGGGGCTACGAACGTCTCGTTCTATGTTCCCCTTATCAGGCAAATTTCCGAGGACCTGCCAGGGTGATTGGGGCCAGGCACAGAAAAGAGAAGAGGATTTGCGTGGCGCTCAGGATAGTAAGCGATGCCTGTGCTGTAACTCCTAGCCGCGGAACCAGTAGCGCTATCTCTCCTATTTTCGGGGTCCGCCAACATGGTGTGCGAACTTGGACGTCAAGGAGGTTCCCCTCAAATACCTTTTCGACTGCAACGTGTAACTGGAAAATCGGTTAGTCAGGTAACTCCGCATCCTCTGTAAACAACTCCGTCGTCTCCTGGTTTTCAGGGGAACCTGCCCCGTTTTTGCTCAAGAGATCTGCCGTATCCAGCCCTCAGAAAACGTCTCCCGGCAGGAAGTGACAACGCGACGCTCTGTCGACTGAAGAGGCCCCACAAAAGCTGCCGTGAAAAGACGACCTCCCTCCTCCCGAAATCTGCTGCAATTGCGTCGGTCGGCGTTTCCTGATACGGGGTTTGGATCTCTCTTTCGAAGGGAAGTCTAAAAGTTTTAGAGACGGACCAGCCGCTAAAGGCCGCGTAAAAATGGACGTTGTACGCTACCGTGTACGCGTGTCTATTGAGAGGGTGCGACAGACACGGAGGCGCCCTGGTTTTCCTCCCCGAAGACTCTAAATGGAGGTGTACGAACAGGATCCGAAAACGTGATCCTACATTTCTTCTTGGTTTGTAAATGACAGACGCATCCGCAGTGAATCGCCGTACGGAGCATCTGTGAGCGCACGGGAGAAACTCGCGATCCTCTCTCTCGATGAAAAGACAACAACTTACACGAACCTGTTCGCGCCGACTGCGGCGAAATGTTCGACAAAGAAGGTCACATGCATTCCAACAAGGCATGGAGTTTGCACGGTGAACACCTCTTGCGCACATCGTCTCTGCAAATTTATTCCCGTTTTTACGCCTCTTCATCGTATTCGCACGCTTCTCCTCGCATCGCGAGACTATCGGACAACCGCTAAATTGCAGTAGCGGGCACTACAGAAAATGGCAACTGCTGGAAGAAAGCACAACCGAAACTGTCACCGTAAAATATTCGGTACAAATCTACATCCTAATATGAGGAAACGCATGAGAAGGCTTCCACACATACAACGTACATGTCCATTCTTAGGCGGTAATCCTGTCCCAGATACTATCAGTCCCGGGACAACCGTACCGACCATAATAGCACCTGACGTTTTCTCTCGCTGGCTGAAGACGCCCCCCATCACCTGAGTACCCCTGCGTAGTTCCCAGTACTACCGCAGCATCAAAGCATGAACCTAAGAGCGGTGGGAAGTGTGAACGGGTTTATCCACGTCTGTTTTCCTTTGTGTGTGTACCAAGGCCCCAGGAGAATCGACAACGCTCGAGCCCGCTTCCGCGGCTCGCAACTCTCAGAACCCCTAGTGCATTGCTATTGCAGAAACCACTGCAAGGAAGAGAGCAAGGAGAGACGGCAACTCACATCCGGGTAACGCCCCACCCGATGGTATACGCGTGCGCACAACCTCCTCTTCTGACTTCTCAATGTCAAGGATTAGGCGGCTTTCTGCGGCATGTCCTGTGCTACGGCTGAGAGCCGCTTGCCACGAGTAGCTGATCGTGATTTCGTCAGTTTCCGGAGGAATGTGGAGCACGCCGAGGCTTTCCATACTGTCGCTCCCGCTCCAAAACTCGAAATCTGCCGGCGCCTTAGGGAACAAGGTTTGATAGCTTGCTCTTGTTGTTTCCGTGCAGTTCGGGTCCTCCCCGGGGCATGCGTACTTGGAGACATCTGCGGGGTTGGATGAGATCGCGCCGGGACACTGCATCGTCACAGTATCACCAGGGTGGACTGTGGCCCGAATTCGGCCGAAACTTATCTTGCAAGCCGAAAAAACGAAATAGTGATCTTCTGCTAGGGCAGTCCTCCAACACGAAGGCGCCAAACAGAGCAACACAGCCCCGAAGAAACAAGCGAGACGGGCGCTTGCCATTGTTCCGTACTGACCAATGTTGCACGTCGAATGTCTGTCGTGCGGTACGCCAGCGTCGCGCGAAACAGATAGAGGCGCTTTCGATGGGAAAATCCTCAAGAACGCGCTGCTGTGTTCACCGGCCCTAACGGACGGAAACAGGCAACCAACCGCCAACGCAAATGCACCTTGACTGGACAGAAGACAGGTCGTCGGCCTCTCTCCCGGTTCGATCCAAACTCGAGTTCGGTGCGGGTAATCACTACTCGGATATGTTCTAAAAACTGAACATGCCAGGCTTGCGTGCTCGTTTACACACATTCGCGTCGCAAACGAAAAAAATGCTGTCTCAAAACGCCCAGGCGAGAGCGCCTGTGTCACGCAGGTCCTCCGCGGCAAGCACACACGACGAAGCGGAGGGAGGCGCCGCAGGAAAGCTTCGCAAAAGTGGCTAGGCGAGCGCCATGCCAGCGCCCCGCCGTCCAATGGGCGGGCCAGCAGCTGTCCAAAGGCGAGATACTCGCGTGCGCGCAACGCAAATCCCGTACTTTTTCCCTTAGAAGACCGACGGCGTAGTGCACTTGCAGCCCCTTTCAGCAAAGTACAGGAAACGCGTGCGCAGCAAAAGGGGAGTGGAAAGGGAGGGGGGCTAAATGGAGCAAAGGAGCGGGACGGGGGCCCTAACAATTTCGTTTATCGTGTCTCACCATCCGGAAGCCGGCATCGACGCAGGTGAGCAGCACGCCGTTCAGGAAACATACTGTTCATTAACATCCATAACGTCTGTTTGTTGGTGGGGAGGGGTTCGAAGTGTCCCTTCTGCCCGAAAAATAAGGATCTACACGCCTGTCCCTGGCGTGGTCCCCCCCCCCCCCCACCCCGGCCCCCGATTCATCCCCCCTTGACGGCTGGGACGGAGACACAGCCGGAAGCTGTGCCAGCGTCGATCCGCAGTGCCAGGTTACGCCCTGGCAACACCCGATTGTGTATCGCCTGACTGGAACCGCCTTTAGACAAGTCACAAGAAGAAGGAACATACGCCTGCTTTATTCTGCGGCGTTCCTCAGCCCGCTTCAAACGGGTTTCACAGGTGCCAGGCAGCACACCCTTCTTACCTTGGCGACGGCGGCCACTTCGAAGGTTCGTGCTAAAGGCCCGTCGATATGGCTACTACTCGACACAGCTAAAAAGTCATTGTCCGCTCGTTCCCTTGGTCCGGAACCCGGCAGTAGACCTCTTTTGCGCTCACTCAGCAAGCAAGCAGTGTTTCCCAGCTGAACCAGGGCCATGAACTGCGAAAAATGCTGGCCAGCACCTCAAGTGGCTGCATACAGACTACAGTTGTCCTCCTGGAAAAGAAACAGGGTGTGACGTACTGATGTGCCTTTCCTTCGGTTGGTCTCTCTGGCAGGCATCCTCTCAACTGTAAGATTTCTGCGCGGCTTACTTTGCAGCCGCGCGGCCCCGTCGGCATGGTCATGTCTCGTGCATCGAACGAGAAGCACTGAGTTTCGAGAGCACCACCGTTCCCGCGTAGACCCCTCTCCCCTCCACGTGGGCGAAAGAAAGAACTGCAGAGAGGCGACCCTGATATACTTGACAATGAGGTGGCGAAATTACGAGTTTCCGGGCCCAACAAGCTGGCTGCCACGTATTGGCTCCAACTGCTGGCAGGCTCCTGATTTAAAAAAACAGTAACTGAACAGGCCGAACTGTCTTTTCTACCTAACCCCCTCGCTTCGCTGCCTCGGTGTATCTGCTTTGGCACCCCAACTGGCTCTGGAGGGCACAGGCATCCACGAAATTTCCTGCCACACGATATCAAGACACATACACTTCTTCAGACGAATCCTCCACCAAGGCATCCAGGACCGCATCTAAGAAGCACAGGCTGTCGGAAAAGTCGCTTGACGAAGGAGATGCGGCAAAGGAGCCTTCTGTGTCAAGACCCTCGGTTTCATCGATTTGACTGAAGGTACGGGCCAGTAGCATGTCAACCAGAGCGCGTTCCTCCCGTCGGACGGCGTGCCCCAGGCCAGCCGGTGCGATGCTACGCCCCTCCGGCCTTCTCGGATCCATCTGGTAGGAATTTGTCGAGACCGACGCTGGCGTGGCACGAGTTGGCGCCGCCATGGCTGTTGTAGAAACGGAAGAAGACGCAAGCGAAGCCGTGCATCGCACAGAAGAGGTTGTACTAGTAGGGAGAGATGCGCCGCTGAGGGTGTAATCAACTCTTTCGCAGGCAGGCGTCAGAACCCTTCCATGCCGTCTTTGTTTGCAAACGCCTCGCGAGCGCTTGGCGCAGCTTAGACCTGACTCCTGACGTCGACGCACGCCGTAGGTATGGCAGATATAGTCCCGGAGGTCCCCCGTTTCAAGCACTACTTCATGCAGTTCCTTGAAAAACTGCCATGCTGTCAGCATGGTAACTTCGTAATTCCTTGTTCCATCTTGCTTACTCCTCCGTCTGGCACCAGTACCGCTGCCGTCACTCGCATGAAGGGTACTAAGATTGCTGTATCTACCCGTCACAGAAGGGAACGAGGCAGTCGACAACCTGCCTGGTTCCCGATCGTGAACGATACTCCACCTCTCCATGGACTCGTGTGCCTCTTCCTTGAGCACTTTCCTCACTGCTTGCCCAGGATCGAGAGCAGTGACCGTCTTCCTTGCACGGGGACTGCTATGAACACAAGGGGGATCCGTTCGAAGAGAGACTTGCACTGCGACAGCCGGCTCCACGGATTCCGAAGGCAGTCTCGCAAGTGATTCTAGAGCTGGTTCCGCAGCCCTTCGCGGTTGCTGCTGCACGGGCATCGTCCGTGAGAAACTCGCTTGGGTTCGGGGGGCTAGCGAAACCGCGTCTGCTGCCGCCTGACTCCCGGTGCCCTCGAGGACGGCCATCGGTTTTGCGTCGGAATGTGTGTGACTCTCAGAAGCTCCAGGCAGATGTATGTGCGGAAGCACGCCAACATCTCTCGTGCGGGTGCCCCCGGCATGGACTGGTGCTCTCTGCGGCTCTGTTGCGCAAAATGATGCGTTCTGTCCAACTGGGACATCTCCACAGACAGCTGCATGACAATGGCGGTTCGATTCTTCAGTCCGGGAAGGATGGCCAAAATCCCGGGATATGAGACGCACTGCAGGCTCTCTGTCTTCTCGGAGACACCTTCCAGCAGTGCCTGACACCTTCTGGGACCCTAGGGGCCTGTCCAGGAAAGGAGATTCCCTTGGTGTCCTCAAGGCCATTTTCCCGTATAAGCCTGTCGTCTGTGGATAGTGCCGGGCGAAGGCCTGCCGCGGCAGTGCACCGCAATCCACTTGGTTGACCAAATGCATGCTCGACTGGACTGGGCAAGAATCCATATCAGAGAATTGAATCTCGAACTCAAGGGTCGATCCTGTTTCTCGTCCCCATGCATCAAGGACGCTTCGTGCTAGTTTCTGCATCCCCTGCATATGATTAAGGCAGGCTGAAACTCGGGCCTGAGCCACATGTATGTTTTCGAAGAATCCCATGCTGTGGAATAGGTCGGCGCCAAGGAGATGAAATTTGACCGAGGGAGCAGGATACCTCTACTAATTTGCACGTGCTTCGAATCGTTTCGCTCCCCTTGCTCCTTTCTAGTAGTCTGGAGCTCTATTCGGGGCTACCGAGTGTTTGGGGGACGGTTTGGCGACTGGTAACAGTTTAGTAGCCAGATCTGTTTCTTCACACGTTTAAAAACACTCTCTTATCGCTTTGACGGAATATCTGTACTCCGTTCGGCGAAGAGTGTTGAAATGCACTCTGCCTAATCACGCATTCTACGCAGGATTGTTGTCGGCAGCGAGAGGCGATACACAAAAGACACAACAGGCGGTGCCCCACCGGTGTTTTGCCGGCATAGATAACCCGTCTCCCATGATGAAGGAGGTCAACGATCCATTTTATTTGCTTCCCCCAGCATCAGCAACTCATGTCTGCGGCTCTGTCTAGTGAGAAGAATAACCTTGCGCAAACAGTATCCTCTACCGGCATCAAGAGCCCCGCCTGGTTCCTTTTTCGTTTTGAGTCGCTGCGGAACACTGAGACGTCTCTGGATGAAATCAATTGTTCTCAGAAGGCTGCGTGGATCAGAAGAAAGCGGAGCTAAAAGAGCCGAGGACAGAAGAAATCCGACAGATCCCCTTTCCTTCAGCCGCGACCATACCTGTTTCACCACCCAGGGGCACTGGTTTTTGTCCCTCGGAAGGAAGCAAGTGTTGTAGAAAGGCAATGGGTAGATGTAGTGGGATTTGGAACCGCTTGTGAAACTGTCAAAGCGACTATACGGAAGAAACCGGTAACGAACTGCAGTGGGCGTGATTCAGTCTCTGCAGGAACTCAGCGGCTCTAGAAGACTGCTCAGATCAGCGCTTCAGAAACCTACAGACGGAAGGCAACCCGGAGACACACACAAACAGTGCGGTCGTGACTACTAACTCGACTGACACAAAACCCAACAAACCTAGTCGCACACTGTAAATGAACCCGCAGTCTGCCGGCTCTTTTTTTTACGCACCTTTTTTCTTCTTCAATCCCACCGCTTCAAATGCCTGTTCTTCCTTTGAGCACCATCTTGGTTTTCTGTTTTCCGCCTGAGGACCTCTTTTGGGGGGTTCGCCGTCGCTGTCACACGAGGAAACGTAGTTATTTTTTAACGCGTAACAGTGCGCTGGTCACGAGGACAGGAGGCTAAACACCAGGGAACTCAACGCCTATCTCTCTTAACCCCCCTTTCACGTCCCTGCCACCAGGCTGCAGAAGGACTGGCCAGAAAGAAGGCACTTTTCCTCCGCGCGGTGCCGGAAAAGAAAAAGAAAATGGTTGTCAAATTCAGCGGAACAGAAATGATACCTTCCTCTCCCGCGGCTTCTTCCGACATGCAGCAGTCGCGCATCTACGATCTCGTCCCACCCCGTAGCCCCGCCGCGCCGCGTGAAGGCCGCGTTGAGGCGTTTGACTCAAAATGAAATCGAAGGAAACGTCGTTGCTGTAGTGAGGTTCTTTTTCCTTTCCTCTGCGTTCTTGCCCAGTCCTCATCGCAGCTGTGGGTTACGGGGGAATGATGGGGACAAGGGACTGTTCCTCTGATACCGATTTAACTTTTTTCGCAGGATCTGACCTCGGAAAACACATGCGTGCATGCACCGGCACAGCTTTTCTCAACTCGAATCGACGTGGCGAAACAGGAAAAAGACAGTGTTTCTAACCCGCGAAAACGAGCCCTTTCCCTATTCGCACGCTCCGTTTGTCTTACATTCATTTCTTTTTTTCCCAGTTTCTTGATGAGAGGAGCGCACCTCCCTCAGCTCCTCTCGTAGGCGTCGTACCGCTTGTCAGCCAGCCGGCGTGTGGGACTCGGAGCTCCACAATGCAGAACCGACGCGCGCTTACCTTTTTCCCTTTCTCACCTTTCGATGCCTTCCGTCGGTTCCCCACTCTCTCACCCCCTGTCTTCCCGTTTCGCCCCTTTTTTTCGTAGGTCAGGGGGAGTTTCACTCGCCGAGACCCAGAGAAAATCGTCGCGTCCTCGTCTACCAAGACCTACCACCACGACGAGGTACACACTTTTCAGCCGCGTTCCAGTCTCAGCTTCCTCTCTGTCTTTCCTCCCCCTTCGCTCCTCTTCCACGTCTCCGTCCTCGGCCCTCCTTCGCCCTCCACATGCAAGCGCCGGCTTCCCGCTGAGTCCCCTCTCTTCCGCCTCTGGGCTGTTCGTTCTTCCCGTCTCTTCCGTTCTCCGGTGCAATAGGGAGAGTCGCCAAGATGCAGAGGCAAACAGAGGAGAGAGAAGGACCCGGCGCGGGCCACGATGAAGGATGGGAGTTTGCGCGGCAGCTTGCCGCTGTCTCCGCCTCGGTGGAGAGTCTTAGAAGACAGGCAGAGGGAAGGTTGACAGAGAGCGAGCCGAGACAGGAGAAAGGCGCGTCGCCAGTGCCTGCTCAGCTTCTCGAGCGGCTTCGCGCTCTTCTCCACGATGACGCTCCTCGTGTGGAGACAGCTGCACAGGGAAGCAAAGCCGTACACTCGCTCCCAGGGCAGGCGCGGGGCGCAGGGGCCCTTCGTCCTCGACAGCAAACGTCCCAGAGAGAGAGGGACTTGGAGAGGTTTTCCACCAGTTATTGCGCTCTATCTCCTCTCTGTTCGGAGGTTCTCACTCTCCTCCAGCTTCTGCTTTTCAAGGAGACGTCTTCGTCTCGCACGAGCGAGGAAAGAAAGCAAAGAGGCAGCCTTGGTCCAGGAGACACCATTTCCGGAGTGCTGGACAAGAAGGCCCAGAAGGACTTGGAGGACCTCAGCGAGCTTCTGCTTTCCTTTCTCTGTTCCGTGTTCGAACAGGAATCGCTGGACGTTGCAGATTTCTGCACATGCCACACTCGCCGCAAGGTTTCCGCCGCTGTGACGACGCCTGCGTTTCTCTCGTCTCTCGGCCTCTTCCTCTCTTCTTCCCCCTCGGCCTGCTGCTCGTTTCTCCCCCCCTCGCCGCTTCTGCGGCTCCGATGTCTCCAACTACTTCGGGCCGCCGCCGCGGTCGTCCCCTCCCCGGCGGCCTTCAGCCTGGCTTTGGCCTTGGGCGCCCACGGGGCCTCGAGCGCCGCAGAGACTGACGGCGGAGACAGACTGCTCTTCGCGGGGCTCGCCGCGGCTCTGGAAGGCCCTCAAGCGAAGCTCCTGCAGACGAAGAAGCAGCCGAGCAACTCGCGTGGCGGCGTCTGGCTTCCCCCGCTCGCATGCAACGCCGCGCCAGAGGAGTCGCTGTCGCACCTGTCTCAGCAGAAAGCGTCCATGCGTCAGGACGGCTCCGGCGGGCAGCCCCGGGAGTCTGCGTGTCTCTCCGCGAAGAGCTCGCCAAGGGGAAAGCCTGCGCCGAGTGCCGACGCCTGGTCCGTCGCCTGGGGGCGAACCTTCACGGCCTGCTCCTGTCTCTCTCGCGGGTGCGGCCCGCGAAGTGTCTCCTTTCTTTCGCGCGTCTTGGCGGGTGAGGCTGGAGGGGACTGCCTGCAGCTCGCGGACGCGGTCGCCGGACCTGGCGAGACCCAGGCCTTGTCTCCGAATCAGGTGGCGGCTGCTGTGGGGCGATGGGCCAGCGCGTCGAACGGAAGCGCCGCAGGAGACACTTCCGGAGCGAGGTGTGGGGCTGTACCTATCCGCTACGCTCTTCGCCAAGAAGCCCTTTGCCTCCTGCTTCAACTGCTGCTTCACAAAGACAAAAGTGTGGGGTTAACGCTCCTTCAGCGTCCTCCAAACCGGCAGCCTCTCGCTCCGCCCCTGTCGAGCTCGCCTTCCACCGCCTCGCCAGCTGGGTCGAGACCCTCGACAGTGGCCGATCTGTTCGTCAGAGCCTTTCTCCCGCTTCGTTTCGACAGGAGACAAGACGCTCTCGTCTGGTTGCTGGGTTTCCGGCGAGCCCTTCGAGACTTGGAGATACGTGCGCGCATGTCTGCCGCGTTTCGCGCTGCAGCCGGAGGCCGGCGAGGTGGACGAGAGGGGAGCGCTTTCTCCGAGATTTTCAGCAAAGGCGCCAAGAGCGGCCCTGGAGAAGAAGATAGTTCCCGTGGGGGAGAGGAGACGGGGCGTGAAGGCCCAAGTTTGCCCTCTGGAGGGGCCAACCCTGTGGGGTGGATTTGGAGACGCGTAGGGACAGGCCCCGTTCTCCAGGCTCTCGCTCACCTGCTGCACTCCTTCACCAGCCGAGAGTCGCTGGGTCAGCTCCTGGGACCTCTGACTTCTCAAATGGAGACTACTCAAGAAGACGGAGAAGACACGGCAGACAACCCCCCCAGCGGAAGCGAGGTGGCTATTGACGCTGAGGCCATCCAGCGTGCATCACGAGGAACGGGAGTGGAGCGGCGTCCAGGTCGCTCTCTCGGTGCCGGATGCGATGCTGCTGTGGAGCTGGAGAAGCCGAGAATGTTTCAAGGGACGCACAACCTGTACCTCGCTCTTCTGCCATCGTCCTTTCTTTCTTCGTTTCCTGGTGCCTCCTGTTCTTCTCCTTCTTGGTTGCTCCAAAGCCTTCTGGGGGATTTCCTCCTCTGCGCCGTTCCGCCCTCTTCCCTCGACTCCGGTTCTTCGGTCTCCGCAACCGCGGCGTCTCGCCCTTCGCAAGGGTCGTCTTCCTCTTCTCCGCAGTCTGCGCTCGTCCTGTCCTTCTTGCAAGCGCTGCGGCCCGTCTTTCTGCCGCCCCAGCAAGAGCTCCTCCTGTCTCTGCTCGCTGCTTACCCTCTCGAGCTCCACACCCGTTTCCTGGAGACATTTTCCGCTCTTCATCTCGCTGCACGTTCTTCCGTCCAGTTTGCGCTTTCTCACTTTCTTCTCTTCCGTCTTTTGCTGCTTCCGCTGGATCGACTCCGCGACTCGGCCGCCTCTCTCACTGGTGTCCTCCCGGCGGTCTATCTGGCCCCGTCCTTCGTGTCTCCCTCTGGCGGCTTCAACGGATCGACTGCCTTCTCCGCCGCCGCCTCCGGCGCCTCGACGGCTCCGACGGTGGAGACCCTTCAGGCAGCAACGCAGGTACAGCTGCAGGAAGTGGCGATCGGCGAGAGAAGGAGACACTTGATTCAGCCTCTGGTCTCGCTGATGTCGCCCCCTTGTCTCCAGCTGCGTCAGCACCTGACGGCCAGTCTGCTCCACAGTTCGCTGTCCGTGAACTTTTTCGGGTTCGTTCTTTTGCGAGTTGCATGCCGTCTCTTCCAAGCCGTCGCAGAGACCCTCGCCGAGGAGACAGCGGTCGCCGAAGGGACGTGGGGTCGAGACTCTCTCTCCCGCCTCCTCAAGGCGGCCATGCGAGAGAGACTGCCCGACGAGAAAACAGTGCTGAACTGCTTGAAGAAGCTGGAGCAGCATTTCCGGGTGTTCCCAGATCCGACGTGTGGGAAGCAACGGAAAAGCGGGAAAGCCAGACTCGTGTGGGACGTCGAAGGCTGGGATGCAGACGAGCTCTGGCCCACGGACGAGGCCCTCGTGAGAGAACAGATGGACAGAGACCTAACGGGCGGCAGGAAGCGAAAGGGAAACGGTGGAGACGCACCCCGTTCTGCTAAGAAGCCAGATGAAGACGAAGAGCTAGATCTCCATCTGGACGGGTTGGAAGACCTGAGCGACGAAGACACCGCAGACGAATTTGACGCTGACGAGACACCAGACGAAGGCGACGCGTCTCGAAACGGAAACGGCGAAGCGGGAGGATCGCGCAGCGGGGTTGCCGCAGCCTCGCCTTCGCTCACACCGGCATTCATCCTGAACCTCTCTCTGCGTCTTCTTCACTCTCGCCCGTCGCGGCGGCGACTGCCTCAGACCGGCGGGGCAAGCGCCGACGCCGTCGCGCACCTTTGCTCGCCAGCATCCTCGCGTTCTGCTCGGGCGATGCATCCGTCATGGGGGACCATGCAGGCCGAAACGACTCTCCAGCTTCGAAGGAACGACGAAGAGTCAACGCCTCTTGGTCTCCTTCTCAGGTATGACGGATGCAGAGAAGAGAACGGGAAGTGTATTTTCGTGTATCCTCACTTGCGTTTCACAGTGTCTCCCTCACCTGAAACGCCGTAGAAACGCCGTTCGCCCCGCCCTCCTCTCGAGTCAGCCTTTGGCTCGGATGCTCGAATGAGCAGCTGTTCACACAGAAGCATCTACGGGCATGCACATCATTTCCGTATCGAAATTCCGACATAAATTAGATACAAGCAAAGTTGTATACAGTGATACACATAGCTTGCCACAGAGGTAGCAGACTAGCCAGGAGAGTGCATGATTCCGTCAAGGCATTCCTCAGCCTGATATATTTTCTTCCGAGTTCTCCGTTTCGCGTTGCTGTCGTTTCAAAACTTGCTCGTTTGCGTCTCCCTCTAATTGTGGCTTGTGCTTTCTCAGCTGTTTAGACGTTGCCCATTTGTACCAAGCGCTCCTGCTTCCTCCAGGAGGGTTTTCCTTCGACTGGTCGCGGCTCCTCACCACGCCTACAAAATTGGTTCCTGCGCCCCAGGAGAGGACCAAGGGAGACGGCCTTGTCTCCGCGGCGTCCGAAGCCGCCGTCCTGTCCCCTTCGGTTTGGGCTCTAGAGCCTGAGGCGGGGGCTGCGATTGTCGCTCTTGGGCTCCAGGCCCTGGGCGGCGGCGGAGACGGCCTCGACGGGCATCGTTTCGGATTTCAAGTCGGGTCCATCGTGTCGAAGCCGACGCTGATTTTCCTGACGCAGCTGCTGTTTCAATGGCGCCTCTCCGTTCAGCAAGAGGAAGTGGAACGGCCTGTGCTCGGGGGGCAGGCGGCTCTGCGCGTCGTTGCCACAAGTCTCCGAGACACCAGCTTCTCCGAACACCTCTTGGGCCTTTTCTCCAGGTAGGAAAGAACAGACCACGGACAACACGGGAGAGCAGCACTAACAGCACGAACGCAACGGAGAGACAACGACGCGAGAGGACCGAAATGCAGAGACGGAGAGGCGGGAGACTAGAGGAAGACAGGAAAGGAGGGGAGAGAGACAACAAAAGAGACAAACCTGAGCACCGACAGCACGAGAGCAAATCTGGGAGCCGAGGATCAGAAAGAGGAGGAAACCCCCTCGAGCTTCCTTCCGCCTTCCCCTGGGAAGCGGCGGGGGCTGACGAAGGGAACTGTGAAGGTTTTGTTCATGCCGAGAACGGAGGAAGAGCTTGAGGGAACGGCCATTCGCCGCTGGGGCACCCAACAGAAGACGCGCACGGCCCAGAATCTGTTCTCCGACACCAACAGCCCCCCAATACACCCGCCGTTATTCACATGAGTTTCCCGTGGCTTTCAGCCGCCGCGTCGAGCCTCGCCATACGGCCTGCATGCAGGCTTCGACAGCAGGCTCTGGAGCGTCGCGACGTGCGTTACGGGCGGAAAGCTTTCTTCGTGCGATTGCGATTTTCTCCCGTTTCGGCTGCAGGTGTCTCTCCGTCTCGCCCCTCTTCCAGACTGCCCCAGTGAACGAGTTGGCCATCTGGCTCGCAGCGCTGTCTCCCCGCCAGCCCCAAGGCGGCGCCTCTTCTGGCGCTCAGGCGCCCTCCTTTTGTTTCCGCTGTGCGGCTTCCTACTTTTTAGCGATTGTCAAATTTGCTGTCGAGAAGCCTCTTCTTCTCTTGCATCGCCGCTCGTCCTCTTCGCTGGACTCTGTCGACGCTTCTTCGCCTTATGGCTCCACTTGTGATTCGCCCTCTTCTCGACAGAGCGAGCCGGCAGGCGCAGCAGGCTGCGACTCCCCCGGCGTCTCTCTCTTCGTCCGTGCTCTCCTTGCGCATCTCTCTCTCGCCCCAGAGTGCACTGGCGGCAAACCGCTGTACGTCGACGTCGTCGGCCCCTCGCTCTCTCTCTTCTTGTCGTCTGACGCTCCGCCTTCGTCGCTGGCCCATGCGGAGTCGTGTCCGGCGTCCGCGGCGCCTTTCGCTCCCACAAAGAGAGACACCGCCTTGTGCGTGGACAGCATCGGCGCGTGGGTCTCGCGCGGCCTCCTGGCTCTGCTGGCGCTTCGCCCCTGCCTCCTCGAGCCCGTCCGGGGTCTGCTCGACCGCCAGCGGCCCTGGCGAGTCGTCGGCGCGGCTCTGGGCGCCGGCCGGGAGGCTTCTGGCGATGGAGGGGAAGGCGGCGAGAAGGGCGCGAGTGAGGAGGCAGGACATCAGAAGAAGACCAAAGACAAGAAGAAAGATAAGAACGCGGACAAGAGAGAAGAGGACAGGAAGCGGAAACACGGGTGGAGCTTGGACGGCGAGGAAGTGCAGGCGAAGGGTTCCGATGGGCAGGGAGAGGAAGACACCGTCGAGAGAGAGCACGGAGGCGAGACGGAAGAAGACGAGAAACAGAAAGCAATTGCAGCACTGCGACAAGCAGCTGCGCGACACCCACTCTACCCGAGAATCAACGCGTGGAGACGAAGGCTGAGCGCTGTCCTGAAAGAAGCGATACAGCTAGCGGCACAAGAGCGCGAGACGCGCCAGGGGAAGGACGCGCGTTACCGCCAGACAGATGGAGCTTTTCAGGCGGGAGAAACGAGCGACGGAGACTGGGATGGCGAGCTTGAGGAGGCTCCTCGCCTTCTCCCCTCTGAGCACCTTCTCTCCCAGGTGGCCTACATCGAGGAGACGCTGCCGGCCGGCGCATCCGATGCCGACGGCCTCGCTCAGAAGACATCGAAGCATACTTCTGCAAAGCGACCGTCTTGTCCTTCCGCCGATCTGCCTCTTGAGCTCCTCCTGCGGCACATGCAGCCGTCGCGGGCACTGGTGTCGCTCTTCCTCTGTGAGGCCCAACGAATGAAGAACGCTCACTTCCTTCTGCCTCTCCAGTCTTCATTTTGCTCTTCCTGTGCTCCGTCCTGGCGCTGTCCGCTGCCCGTCTCGCGCTCTGCGGGGCTCTCGCCGTCCATTGACGCCGCGCGGTCGAATGTGGGGGCTCTGTTGGGATTCTTGGCGTCGTGTCTTCGTCAGCAGACGACGCGCCTGTCCCTCTGTCCGACCAAGCAAGGGCAAGACTGTGCGGCGGGGGAGCGTGTGATTTCTCTTTTGCAAAAGCTCTTAAATACGTTCCACCTCGTCCAGCACCTAAATGCCGGGGAGGCCGGGAACCGTACCTTTTTCGCGTGGCCTTCCGAGGAGACCCAGCAGCTTTCCTCAGTCTCCGGTGTCTCTCTCCAGGCACCAGACTTTGGGCCTGTCTCTGCACCGTTTCCTTCTGGCTCTTCGTGCTGGTCTTCGTCGGTCTCACCGTCGCTGGCGCCTGCAGAAGTCTGCGACGAATCAGTCTTTGTTCGCCTGCTGATGCGCCCCCGAGACGAAGCTGGCCTCGTCGGGCCTTCCTTGGAGCAGCGCGTGGAGCGGGAACTCAGCGAGCTAGCCTTCACCGCGCGGGCGCGAGCGAACGGCGGGAAGAAGGCGAAGAGCGGAAAAGGAGAAAGTGCATTGGGAGAAGGACGAAAGAAAAGGAAGAGAGAGGGAGACGCCAGTGGAGGGGAAGAGAAAGGCGAATCGACATTTCTCCAGATCGCAGTCCTCAGTTGCACGTACATCACCACCGTGTTGATCCAGACGGCGGACCGTGTCCACGAAAGTTACCCGCCGCCGCGAGGACTTTCCCCACGTTTTCAGCAGAACGGAGCAGGCTTCCTCACCCTCACCCGTCGGCTGTTGCCTCTCCTCCTCACGCGGGTGGCTATCCCCTTGAGTCGCCTCGCGGCGCTGGAGCAGCGAAGACGTCTCGGCAGTGGGAGCCAGCTCGCCGCCGCCTCGGGGCACGAGCGGAGACAAGGAGACAGCGGCTCCTCGGATCCGCGGGGATCTCTCTCGTCGCTTCCTGCGTATGCGCGAGAGACGCTCCAACGCATCTGCGCAGCTGCGGCAGCCTGGGGCCTTGAAAAGGAGACGCTGCTCACTCCGGCGGTCGCGTTCCTACACGGCGTACACATCGGGCTAGTCCGCGAGGTCACGAAGGGAGGTCAGGCAGGAGATTGCCAGGCGGATGAGCCTCCGCAGAGTTGTGGCGATGCATCCGACAGAGACAGGAAGAAGAATTCGGAAGAGCGTGAGAAGCGAGGAGGCAGTGGAGGAAGGGAGGGCGAAGTTGCGTGTGCTGGTACTTCTGTCTCTGATCCTGGGTCACGTTTCCCGCCTTCCCTCGAGGGTCGGTGGCCCTTGGACCTGATGGAAACCTACGTGGAGCATCGGCTTCAACAGCGCTCTTTTATGAGCTCTCGTCAGCCCCTCAGGGCGATGCCTGAAGCCGAAACGGCCGTTGTCGACTCTCCCCTTCGTTCGTCGTTTCCGCGCGCTCTCGACACAGATGAGATTCGCCTTCTTCTGGCTCTTCTTCAGCTGGTGGACGCGTCGGGAAGTTCGTCGGAAGGCGGCGAGACGGTCGGCGGTCTCTCGCCCGCCTTCTCTGGCGTGTACGGAGACGCCCGCGAGGAACAGCGACACCGCAGGAGAGTCGCGAAGCTGCTTGTGAGTCTCCTGGATGCCCTCGACACCGCCACGGCTCCTGGCGCACGCGCGGGGCCTCTGTACGAGGGCGAGACATCTAAACGAGGCGAAGGGAAGGCGACGACTGGCGAAGACTCTGGAGAGTCTGGAGGAAGCAAAACTCCATTGGGGACTTTCTCGGAATCGCTTCGAGTCGCGTATGAAAGACATCTCGTGCGGCAATGTCTCGTTCCGGCAACGTGGATACTTCCCGCGTCTGCCTCGCCCTCTGCTACTCCGAGCACCCCTTGTGACAGAAGAGTCGGTACACCTGAGGCAGCCGACAGCCTGTACGCGATTCACCCCGGTCTCGGTCGGTTGTTTCACGATCGGTTCGCTGGAAATCCGTTCTTTCGAGCGGCCGTGCAGCTCGAGCTTGGAACACAACCTTCGCAACCGAACTCCTGTGTCTCAGGCTGCTCCCAGTTCTCCACGTCGTCTCTCGCTACCCCGCTGACGTCTCCGTCTCTTGTCCTGCGCGCCGAGTCGGTGGTGCTCCGCAGACAGGAGGGCGAAGCACGCCCCAGTGTCCTTCTCCTGTCCTCGTGGCGCTTCGCTCTGGAGCTTCTGCAGCTGCGAGAAGGAGCGCTGTGTCTCCTTCCTCTGTTTCCTTCTCGTCTTCGCCTTGCCAAGCGGCTTCTTGCTCTCGCGGGCGACATCGGTGGAGACGACTCGGGCCCGAAGGCGAGCGGGGAGACAGAGGACCGGGAGGCGAGGCACGTGGACGCGAAAAAAGAGAAGAAGAAAAAAAAGATCAAGGAGGCAGCGACGAAGTGGGGAGAGGGGATGCTTCGAATTCTGCTTCGAGTGCACGAGGCGTCTCAGGAGGGAACGGCTTCCGACCTGCACAGTGTCCGAATAAAAGGAGACGCCGACGGCAGTGACGAGGAACGCTTCTCGCCCGTCGCTGAACAGACACTGATGCAGGCGGCACTGGACTTCTACGAGGGTCGAGACGCGATTTTCGAAAGTGACTGTTGGAGCGACTCCAAGGGCGCAGAGGAGGCGCGGCGCTTCGGGTGTCCGGCCGCCGTCTCTTCACCGCCTCGCAGGTGTTCTGGCGAAACAGAAACCGACGCAAACGACAAGGAAGAGGAAGACAAGGAAGTCGAGGAAGGAAAGAAAGTAAGGACCAGAGAGGCGAAGACCGCAGGTCGCGAAGACATTCCCGGGGCATTTGCTCTCGTGCGGCGAGGCGTGACTGCGATCCAGGACAGTCTCATCTCCTTGTCGAATCCGACAAACCTTCCTCTCCAGGGACAGCTTTTCTTTGACGCGAAGGACGAACAGGGCGCCATCACCGGCGCTGTGGTGGACGGAGGAAAAGACGGAAACGTCGCGGCTGCCGAGGCCAGGCTGATGGCGCAGGCGTCTCTGCAAAGAGTCGCCTGTCTCTGGATGGCTGTGGGGCTGTACGAAGCCTGCCGCCGGCTCACCTACCTGGGAGGCGACGAGAACGGAAAAGAGGCTAAGGACGACGGCGACGAGAGCGACACAACGGAAAAGCGAGCGAGAGACCGCGAGAGGACTGGGAGCGCCTTCTTGGGGAGGTTTCTTGTTGACGCTTTTGCCAGTCTGTGCTGCCGGCTGTCTGTCGAGGTTTTCTGCTCGAACAAGGCAGACGCGCTGGCCCGGGCTCTCCTTCCTCCGGCGCGTTCTCTCTGCGTCTCCGCTCCCAGCTTGCCTCTTTCCCCTTCGTCCTTGTCTGCGTCCTCACTTGCGTCGGCTGCGCGCCATCTCCTCGCGCGGCTTGAGAGCCTGCTGGAGCTTCTCATCCACGACATGCCAGTGAGGGGAAATAGCGCCGACGAAGTGGAGACAGCGAGCGACGCTTCCCCAGGAGAGACTGAGGTCGGCGCTTCTCTGTTGGACTTCTTTTCGCGTCTCCAGCTGACTGTGTCCCTGTGGGGGCTTCTGCGTCGACTCCCGCTGTCGTGGCGTGCCGAGAAGAAAACCGATCCGGACTCTCTCCCGTCTTCGCCCCTTTCTTCCGCTTCGCTCCGACACAAGGCCGACCGCTGCATGCTGCGGCTCGCGCGGAGTTTCTGCCGACGGCAAGGCGGCGCGAAGAAGCTGGACGAGTTCGCGACCATCCTCGCTTCGCGCGGCGGACCTTCCGTCTCCGCGGACGGCGAGAAGGCCGCGGTCGATCCGAAGAAAGTTCTTGCCTCTGCTCGCCGTCGCGCATGTCTCTTTGCGGGAGCCTGGTGTCAGGTCTACCTGCCTGTGTGGCGCGCAGGCTTGCTGGCGGCGTCTGCGTTGCCTGCGTCGCCTGCGTCGTCGAAGGCCAGCGGCGGTCGCAAGGGAGAGAAGAAGGCGGAGGACGCCGAAGGAGCCGACGAGGCGACTCTCAGGCGGAAGAGGGTGTGGACACTCGCCGAGGAAATCGTGCACTCAGACGCTCTGTGGCAACTCGCCACTGCACTCCGCTTTCTCTGCTACGCTGCTGCCAAGGACGCGCAAGCTGGAAGCAGTGGAGACACGGAGGGTGACGGCCGGGAAGCCGAAGGACAATCAGGGCGACCAGCGATGGTTCGAACCGGTGCAGAGAAACGCGCGGCGCTAGAAAACATGGAAACGACAGGAAGCGAAACTGTTTTTGAACCCTCGGATGAAGACCTTCAGCTCGCCTTGCTGCCGCTCTTCCACTGTCTGGGTTCCGAGCTCCTCCCGATCTACTACTCGGCTTCCGCTGAGAAGCGAGTCGAGGATACAGACGCGGGTCGCGGTGAAGGCCGACGGGGGAACAGCGCTTCCTGGGATGCCGGACAGGCCTTGGACGGATACGAAGGCGGCGAGGGCAACTGGGATACCAGCTACGGAGATTCCCAGCAGGGCGGCCGGTCGATTTTCTTTGCTGACGAAGAGGAGGAGGAAGCGCGAGAAGCGGAGCAGCACCGGTCTGTGCCTCAGCGAGGCGAGGCGTCTCCAGACAAACGGCCTCTGGCCTTGCTCATCGATCTGTTGCCGAAGGAACTGTACGCGTTGTTTGCGTCGCTCTACGGCGCCTCGACGTCTTCGGCCGATCTCTGCCTCCGAAACATCTTCATGGCGGACCGTGCAGAAGTTCGCGAGGTGTACATACACTCGAGCTTTGCCTTCACCGCTCAGCGCGCTGCGGAGGCGGGGACAGCGGACTCGCATGCATCGCCTTTCGCTGTGCTTCCCGTCACGGACGCGCTCGCATGGACCGCCCGTCTGCCGCAGCCTCAAGAAGGCGGCGGCGAGAGGCTCCAGGCAACCAGAAGAGCCGAAGAGAACGAAGGCGAAGACGCCCTTCTTCTGCTTCTCCGTTTCCTGCGACAATCCGCGGATGCAACGGCGGTCGAGGAAGCAGAGAGAGGCCGGAGGAAGCGGCGGAAGGACCGGCAAGGGACGAAGCAAACCAGGGACTGTCTGGCGCATGCGTGGACACTCGACGACTTCCACGCATTTGTCAACGAATGTGATGAAGACACGCCTTCTTTGTCTCTCACGTCCGTCCTCGTCACAGCCCTCGGATCTTCACAGGCGACTGCGCTCGACTGGCTCGGGCTAAACCCGGTCCGCGTGCAAAAGACGCTCGATGCCTTCCCTTTCGCGGCCTGTCTTCCGCGGAATCTGGAGACGTTTTTCGATCGCTCCGATCGCGGGGACGACGCGCCGTGTCGTCCAGGAGACGGCCACGCCTCGCTTGCAGGCCGGTGCACTGTGTCAGCAACTCCCCTGGTGTCGAGCGGGGCCTCAGTGGGGTGTCTGTACACCTCAGCGGGTAGCCGCTCCGAAAGCGCGCGGCAAGCTAGCGAGGCATCTGGCGGCGAGGATGCTCTGTTCCGCCTTTTGTCTCCGACAAACAAGACGGCCGGAATCGAGGTTGACCACGAGATGCTCTACCAGGCTCGTTTGGCCCTGTCGGCCTGGGTCTCCGACCGGGCCCGATCGTTCGCCTCTCCCTCCGCCTCATGCGACGAAGCTCACAGGCGGCGAGACAGCGCGAAAGGGGAAGTTGCACGGGAAGCACCAGGCGACGCCGCCCCAGCGTACGATGCCGCCTACCTCGTTCCGTTCCTCACCGGCCGCCTCGTCGCGGCGTGCGCGTCTCTCCTTTATCAGCTGGGTGATCCGCGCGAGGCTGAGGGGCGGAAGAGCGCGAACGAAGAAGGCCCTCTGGAGGAAGAGGCCGAGGTCGAGGCAGGGGATCGAGACTCGAAACAGGAACGGCGGGAAGGCAAATCGCGGGAATCTGTAGACATTCAAGTTCAACCCAGGAGAGACGCGTCGCCCTCGCTAGCTGTTCTGGCCAGACGCGCATGCGGGACTGCCCACCGGTGGCTCCAGCTCCAGAGAGACAAGGCCGAGCCGGAGGAGACCGGCGGGGCGGCGCGAGAGCGGCGCCGTCGCCGGAAGCGGCGGAGACACGCAGACGGAGAAGACGAGGACACTGGAGACCTCGGATACGCAGAAGACGACGAGGAGGCCGGGCGAGAGAACGCGGGGACCTCCGCAACGGAGGACGACACAGACAGCAGGCTCCTCGTCGCCTTCGACGTGGAGGAGCTGGAGCGCGCGACGAACCACGTCTGGCCGTTCCTCAACGCCGCACGTCAACTGCAGACTCGCCAGCGTATGCGACGCGAGCAGACGGAGAGACTAAAGCAGGGAGGGGAGGCCGTGGGAGATTTCGAGGCCGAGACCGAAGACGACGGACGCCGGGTGGAGATTGAGGAACTCGCGAACGAAGAGCAGGCGGAAGAAGACTTGGAACGATGGGCAGAAGAGAAACAGAAAGTCGACCAGCAAGGCGTCTGGCTGAGGCGGTTCGCGTCCGGAGGTGGTTTGCAAATTCTCCTCATGGCGCTGTCTTCCACGGTAAGTTGGAGGGCTTTTTCACCCGCTAATGGGCTCCAAGCATCTCCATTCTTCGTCCCAAACTCTCCTTCCCAGCTCCCGTGGGCGAGTCCTCTTGAGTTACCGGTGCGCATATGCCGGCCCTTCGCCCCTTCTTCGTCTCTCTCATCGTCTGTTTCTCTCTCGCAGTGTGGCGTTTCACACGCTTCCGTCTTGTCTCCCGTGAGCGTTTTAGGTCGTCTTCCCCCCCCCCCCCCCTCGCCCCTGTTTCTTGGCCGGCGCTGTCTCCACCTCCGGTTCCCCCCTGTCCCTTTTCGTTTTCCCTGTCTCATCTTCCTCATTCGTTTGGTTCTCCCTCTCCTCCTCTGTGCGTGCCTGTAGGACTCGGAAGTGCGCAGAGTGGCGTATCACGGCCTCGCCGTTTTCTCGCACCTGCTCAATCTCTCAGGGGACCTGACTCTCCTCCTCGCCTTTGCCGAGAAACGCTTGCTGCTCTCGAAAATAGCAGCCCTGTCGGCCTCTCTGTCAGCTGCCGTCGGCGACGGGTCTGCCTCGGCGGCTAGCCAAAAGACTTCGCTCCTGTCGGCCAGAAAGCGAATGCTCACCCGCCAGCTGGAGCAGCACCGGAGCGGCTTCGCGTTCCGCGAGTTGCGACAAGTCCAACTCCTGCTCGCAGCGGTGCGAAGCAGCATCGCCCCGCCCGCAGCGCCGGAGCCGAGCGCCGACACAGGCGCCGCAGCCGCGGAAGGAGGGGGGGAAGACGCGCACGAGGGAAGGACTCGAGACAGAAAACGAAGACGCAGGCGCTCGGAACTCGAGGACGAGGAAGACTGTGACGGAGACGAAGCGTGGCGAGAGATGGAAACAGGACACGCGACTGAGGCGCCAGCAGAACGAAACGACGCAGACCTGTGTCCCGAGGTACAGAGTGACCGCCTTTTCGCACGTCTCCCGATTTGCCTACGAGCCCCGCGGCCGCTGCCCTCAAACACAGTCCGTTCTTCACAGGAACAGATACGCACATTCGCATATATGTATATATACATATATCTTCGTGGCTACTGGGGTATATACATATTTGGAGCAGTATCATGTGTTTTGTGGCACTGTTTCACATCTATTCTAAAATGTCGATCGGGCATTCTGCTCCTTTTCCTCTAGGTTTCGTTCTCTCAACGTGTTTCCGCCTGTGCCGGTCGTTTCGTCGTGTTCACTGCTACATGGCGCCTCCGAGTGTCCTCGCTGCTGTTTTCTCTTCAAGGCCCTCCACCCGATCCTGACAGCCTTCGCGGCGTCTGCGGTCCCCTTCCTTCTCCAGCCGGAACATCCCCTCTTTTCGCTCTTGAACGAGTTTCTGCTCCAGCGCTCCAACCTTTCGTCTCTTCTCTTCTCGCGAGCCGCTTCGCCCTTCCTCTACCTGCCTGCGCGCGCCTCTGCCAGTGCGGGGCCGTGCCACGCCACCGGCCTCGGGTCTCTCTTTTCGACGTTTCTGCTCTCTCCTGTCTCCGTCTCTTCCCTCCAACAGAAGCAGTTTGTTCTCACATGTCTCCTTCGGGCCCTTGCGGCTTCGACGTGCGCCGCTCCTGCTCCCTCTGTCTCCGATGCGTCGAGCCGAGCTCGGCCCTACCGGGATCGCGACGCGGAGACGGTGTCTCTGCTTCTCCCGCCCTCGTCTGTCTTTCTGTTTGCGTCGTCGCCCACTCTCGCGTTTGCTTCCTTTTCTTCACCCTTCCTCGCAGGTGTCTTCGCAGCCCTCCAGCTGTCCCTACAGCTCCCCGCGGGCTTCGCCAACCGTCTCGTTCTCCCGGCGGCGACCCTCGCTTCGGGGTCTTCATCCCGCACAAGCAGCGTGCGCGCTCTGCCTATCGCCTGCTGGAATGCATGCGCCCTGTTGCAGCGTCAAGCCCTCGTACCATGGCTTCTCCACCACACGCGTTTGCTTCTCTTCCCCCCCGCGTCGCCTTTCTCGTCTCCCTCCTCTCCGCTCGCAGCCGCCTCCTCGTGGGGCCGCTACCTCAGCTTCTTCCTCTGGCAGACGCTCCCACTCCCTCACCTCTCTTCGGCGCTCTCGTCTGTCCGTCGCCTGCGCGCGGAGGCGGAAGCTCGGGACAAAGACTTGCGTAGTTTCGCCCAACAGAGACGAGACGCGCTCCACGCGGCGCGGGATGTCCTCGCGCTCTTTTCGGCCCTTCTCGATGCGTCGCTCCTCGCTCCTGTCCTTCCTTCTTTTGGTCAAGACGACGCCTTGGGCCTCGCCCCCGCAGGTTGCGTGGATCGCGAGGCGGCAAAGGAAACCGCAGACGAGGAGTTACGTCGAGGCGAGGCAACTGACAACTCAGAAGATCTCGAAATCCCCGCGGCGACTCTCGAGGGCGCCTGGCGACGCGCAGTCCTCCTCCGCCTTCTCCACCTGTTTGTGTCGAGAGAAGAAGAAAAGGTCGCCGACGAAGAGACGCACAAGCAGTTTGAGCCTACGCCGAGCAAAAAGAGAAAGGTCAAAGACGAGACACATGGGACTGCGAAACTCCGGGAGACGGAAAGCCACAGATCGGGGTCTCAAGGCACCGCACCTCGCTCTTCCAACTCCGACGCCTCGCAGTGTGTTCTGGCAAGTCCCGAAGGAGACGCCGATTTGCTCCTTCGTGCGGAGGTTGTCGCATGGCCTCTCTTTTTAGGGTTTTCTTTGCCTCCCGTGTCGCCCGCCCTCCGGCCCCGTTCTGATCGGTCCCTGGGTGATATTTCCTCTCTCGCTGCTCAAGTCGCTGTGCTGAGATCGCGACTTCTCGGGATTCCCCACCCTTCTCCGGCCGCGCAGTTCAGTGCCTCAGTCTCGACGGCCTTGAACCGGAATCCTCGACGGGGGCGAGAAGGCCAGGCGCCTCCCCGGGTGCAGGCGAGCTCCGAAGGCCCCACGCTTCTTGTTTCGTTGTTCGAGTTCCTCCGATTCATCGTCCGTCTCTGGTACGCTCTGAATCTCTCTCGCGACTGTCGGTCTTCGCTGCCGCCGTCGGCATCGTCTACGGTGCGGCGGCCTGGCGCAGGTGCCGGGTCTTTGGACGCCGAGGCGACAAAACAGTCCGGTTTTCTCCGATTTGGGGCGTCTCCGCCTCTCGCCGAGAAACGAGAAGACGGCGAGAGGGACGAGGTGCGACAGGCGGCGAGTCGCCTCTTCCAGCTCTGCTGGAGACTGTGCTGGTGCGCCTGTTCCCTTTTTCAACCTGCGTTCTGTTTGTTGGCTTCGCCCGCGATCGGATGCCGCGATGCGGCCAAGAGTCCTGCGGGAGAAGGCGCAGTCTCGCCGTGCTCGAGGCAAGTAAAGAAGCTCAAGAAGCACACACAGGAAGAAGAGAGCGAAACCACGGAGTGGGGTGAAGACGAGAAAGAAAGCGGAGCAAGTCGAAGAGGAGAGAACACAACAGGACGGTTCAACAGGCTGGCGCTCTCGCCCCTGCAAAAAGCGCAGCTTCAACAACTCAGACAAGCTGCAGCTGCATGCGTCGCAGACGTCCTCACTCTTTGCGAAGCCGTCGCGCTCTCCACCTCGAGAGACAGGCGGCGAGACGAGGTGGAGACAAGCAGAGGAAGTGGAGGTTGGGAGGCGGCTCGCCACGGCGAGGCGCGTTGGTCCGATCGAACTGTGCGGACAGCCGCGCCTCCCAACTTCGAAAGGAACAACGCATACAGCACAGAAGAGCGTCGCGTGTGTGAGGTGGTGCTTGCCATGTTAAGTCAGGAAGATGGAGCAAAGGCCATGTCTCCGCTCAGTGCCGAACGGAGACAAGCCCTCGCGAGAAAAGAAGAACTCCTGCTGCAGTGGCTGCAGATCTGGTGTCTCCTCTCGAGGGCCCCAGACGGAGACACCTGCGCCGCAGGCCTGCTCTGTGAGGGGCAACCTGCGCGCTTCTCGCTCACTTCTTCTCGCTCCGCGAGATACATTAAATGGATGTGCTCTCAGGGCTGGCGAGGGTAATTGCAGAAACGCGTCGCTTCCCGGTCTATGTGGTGTCTGACTTCTTGTTCTCTCGTTCCCGTGAACTCACGCAGGCTCCGAGAGCTCCGAGACTGCCAGATCTTTCATCTGGTTGCGCTTGGAACGGCGAGAACAGGCAGAGTCTGGCTGCGCTGTGCTTTTCCTACTGCCTACAACTGTTTGAGGCAGTGAGACGCGTTGAAGCCGCAGTGTGGTCAACACTGACCCTCTCACTCCTCAGTTTCAGTGAGCATGCCGAACGCGACGCGAAAGAGGAAGGAGCGCCAGGCCTCCTTTCCTTCAAAGTGCCGAGCTGCGAAACCTCGCGCCGTCGCATCGAGATCCACGTGCCGCTCGTGAGAAAGGAGATACTGTTCCTCGTGCTGATAGGAGGCAGCTCCAAGCGAATTACCAGAAATACACGAAGCGTGGAATCACTAGCCGCCTCCATCGACGATGCGAGCATACCTTTTATGCAGTCATGCGCATATATATATATATATATATATATATATATGCATACACATACACGTACATCAATTGATACAAATATCCCTATATATACATACACATGAATGTATGTTGGCCTGTATTGGCCGAAAGAGGTGTTGTAGGTTTTCGCCTCGACCCGGAGAGAGACGCGCGCTTCATGCAGATTTAAGCTTTTGCGATCCGTAGCTTTTCCACTCTTCAGTCCGGAGACACTCGAGAAGGCCGTCTCTCTGACTTCTGTGCAGACACAGAGGTGGCCCCGTCGGTTCTCCCAAGAAGAGGCAAAACCGGGCGAGAGGCGACGCAAACGAACCTTGGCAAGATTCCCTGATGGCCGAAAAAGTTACGACGAAAGAGACTCGGACACGAGGGCAACCTCTCGACCTGGACCACAAGCCGTGGCCACAGACCTTTTCACAGCTTCACATCTTGCACCCTCTCCCTCCGCCTTCCCTTCGCAGAGAGACGCTTCCCCATTTAAACACATAATTATATACATATATACCTATATATACATATATATATAGAGAGAGCGAGATATATATAGATATATATATATATAGATATATATATATAGACATGAATATGCACATACAGGAGAGCGGGGAAACACGTACGACAACGGAGTATCCACGGCCACACGTCCCCCACAGTGCATGGCTGTAGCTTCTCTCTGGTCCACTGCAACCTTCTCGATCTGTTTTGTGGCCTTTGCTGCGGGCGCTGCGTCTTGTGTCTCGTGCTCGGGCTCTCTTGACACAATGGTAGCAAATGAGGAGACACCGCGCACCGGTGGAGGCCGTTGGAAGCTGCGCAAAAGGGAGAGAGGGAAGAGGTTCAGACTCCCGGTGGCCGAAGGAAGTCGAGGAGGCCTGCGAGTGGACGCAGCGACGGGTTGCTTTCATCTGGACGGCTGCCTCTGCGACCCGGAGGCGCTGATGTATCCGCGGTAGGAGAGACTGACGAGGCGCTGCCCCAGCGACAGAGGCACGGGCACCTCGAGACCCTGGAGAAGCTGGTCTTCTGTGAACACCCACGTGCTCACCAAGTCCTTCAGTTTCTCTCTCCGCTCTTCTTGCACCTTTTCGGCGCCTGCGCTTCTGCCTCCGACGCTCGCCTCGGCCCCGGCGTCGCCGGCGGCGTCTGCCGAGGAACAGGTCTCAGACGACGCAGAGGAAGAAGTTGATGGGCGAGGCGATGTGGACGGCGGGAAGACGAGGCGGTCGGCCGTCAGCTGGCAGTTGAACCGCGTCTTCACGTGCTCCTGGATCTCCTTGAAGGGCGTTGCAGAGCACCGGCTCTCGAGGCTGATGAAGGGCAAAATGTCGGGCGAGACAACGCGCACGCGAAGCTGAGCAGAAAAACGCAGAAAGGCGAAACCGTGGCGCAACCTCGAACGGCCACACGCACGCAAACGGTCAAAGACACCTCGAGCGAGAGCACGAGTCCCGCACGCCGCTGCGAAGACCCTCACGTGTGTACAGGCACGACACACATATGCTTATCTATACCGGGCGATATATATTGGTATATGCATATATTCTGTATAAATGTCTAAGTTTTAGGGTGAATGATTGGTGGATACGTGCAAAGAGAGGTGGAGAGAGCCGGGAGGAGGACCCGTGATGCGTGGGGAGAAATCGGCGTGCGAAGGGCTGCATTCGAAGGCCGACCATTGAATGGACAAAACGCTCCACACAGAGGCAAACAGAAAGAAGAGGGGTGGCGTGGACATTTGGTTTTTGGATCCAGAAACGCATGCCTGCAAACGAAAGCAGATTTCCTTTTCTCTTCCGCGCATCTCGCCGTTTGCCTTCTCTCTCCAGATTGGTCTTTCTTCTTCCCTCGACGTTTTCGCCCCCAGCTTTCGCGTCTTCTTCCTAGATTCCCTGTTGTTGCTCTCTCGGCCTTCCCCGATGTGTCTCCTTTCCCCTGGCCTATTTACGGTCAGCTCACCTGTCGTTTCGCGACTGTATTCCAGGGAAGACGGACAATCAGTCTCGCCCAGGGAAAGGCTGCCGGGCCATCCTTTTGTTCGAGGACGTCTTCGACGAGATTGTTTTTCTGAAGGACTGCGAGGAAGCGGCTGAAAAGCTCGTTTTTCCTTTTCTTCACGCCCTCCAAAAGATCTTCTCGCCTCGCCGCTGACCAGTCGCATGCCGCGACCGTCTCCGGCGCGGCGCCGTTGGGTCCCGCGCTGTCTCCTCTTTCCGCCGATCGTCTCCTCTCGGCCGGCTGTCTCCGCTTAGGCCCTTCTCCATCTCCGCCGCCCTGGAGAGACAGAAGCGACGCAGGCGGCACAGGCAGAGGCTCCGGAAGCATCGAGAGAAAAACGTCTATCTCTCTCGGTCGATTTCCAGGGCGAGAAGCGGAGGACGCCGCCCGCGAAAAAAGGCCGCCGCCCACTGCGACGACAGGCGTCACCAAAACGCCCGGCCCTCGGCCCTCGCCACCTCGCTCTTCGTCCACCGACGCGCCATGCGCCCCGTGGTCAGCAGCCACATCAAACTGAGAAGACGAACTGGGTGAATGGGAGGCGTGGGGAGGGAGTGAGAAGCTGAGTGAATCGAAGGCGGAATCTCCGACAGCAGCGACGAGTTTCTTCTGCCACATGAGGAACTCGGTGGGGTGCATTGACGCCGTCAGCGCGGCCCCGTGCAGGACATTTGCTCGTAGTTGCGGCGTCCCAAAGAGCGCAAGAAGTGTAGCCGACGCCCCTTGCCTCGCGTCTTCTGTCTCGCCGGTATCTGCCTTCGTTGCTCGCCCCTTCTTCTCGCGCTTCCTGCTCGCCTTCGCAGCGGTATCGCTGCCCGCCTCCTCCCCGCTCCTTCCTGCCTCCGACTCTGCAATCGCCACGGCGAGGCTCAGGCGCAGCTCTTCCGGTGAGAGAATCCCGCACTGGTCTACGACGGTTTCTGCAGTTTTGCGGCCGACGCCGTCGATCTGCATGAGACTCGCAATCGCTTCAAGCCTCTTCTGCTGTCTCCGTTCGCGGATCTCCGCGCACGTCCCAGTCTCGAGGGCCTCAAAGACCGCCTGGAGCGTGCTGGAGGCGAAGACTGGCCGCGGGGCCTGCGCGGCCGCGTCGGGCTCCATTTTGAGCCGCTTCTCGGCGCCCTTAAAGGCGAGGCCTTTGAGGCGAAAGAGGACCAGAGCCTCGGGAAGCGACCGCACGGGGATCGCCGCCTCCTGCAGAACTTGCGCGGCCTTCACGTACTGTTTGTGGCCGTGGAAGAGCGCGTCGGGCGTCTTCCCGTCTGCGGACAGAACGAGGGTCGGCGCGCCGGACGAGAAAGGCGCCGGCGAGAAGGGCACACTCGCGCCGCCAGAAGAGCCGCCGCCAGAAGGCTGCATGGATCTCAAGCGCTCGCAATCTGTCAGGCGATAATGCGCAAGGGTCAAGAGGACGGAGACAACGGGCCCGTTGGCGGCGACGACGCTCGGCCACGGCCGGAGTGGAGACAAGCTAGGGGAGTGTGGGGACGGCGAGGACGAGCTGAAGAAGAAAGAACAACCGCGAGAATCATGGGGGGGACTTCGCATATGGAGACGTGCGCAGCAGAGACAGTCGCAAGGGGATGGAGACGAGACAGGCAGACACGTCGACGAGCGGCGACTGAGGATGTGAGAGGAAAGACACACGAAGCGCGAGACGGAAGAGATGCATGGGGCAGCGCCACACACAGCCCGAAAGGAGGAAGAAAGCCACAGGACCGCGCGAGGGAAGCACAGGAGCCCCCGACGCAGAGAGCAAAGGGAACGAGCAGCGATCTACGCGAAGCCAGAGGCCGAGAATGACAGGAAAGCGGGTGCGGTTGGGCGAGAACGGAAAGAGGCCTGTCATCCCTGTCCTTCTCCACGTCTTCCGCCTCTTTTGCTCTCTCTCTCTCGCCTTCATCCGAAGGCTCTCGATTTCTCGTCCCTTTCTCTCCCTCGCGCGCGCTCCGAAGGGCGGTGCACGCGTCCCCCTTTACCCTCTCGCCCCAATTCCTCGGTTTTGTCTTACCTCTTCCCAAGGCTTTGCGCATGTGCATCTTCCGGCGTGGTTTGTTTGCTGCTCCGGCCCTCCTCGTTTACTTCTCCGGCCGCCTGCTTCTCAAAGGCTCTGACTTTCTCTTCGTGGCCGCAGCCCTTCAAGAACTCCGCCGGCAGAGAGGCCACCGTCTCGGCAACTTCTCTCTGCAAATCAGTGACTTCCTGGGCGGAAAGCGCCTGCCTGAGCGCAGCCATGCGCGCCTCTTCTTCCTCTCTCTTCTCGAGAGAGAACAACAGAGACGCCGGCGAAGACGCAGAGCTCGTCTCCTGGCCTGAGCCGGCGCCGCCCTTCCTTCCCCCCTGCACTGTCTCCCCCGAGGGTGCCCACTTCATCCAAGGTCGCCGAAACGAAGTCGAGGACGGCGAAGAAGAAGGAGACTGCAAGCGAGAAGAAGACGAAGACGGAGACTGCAAGCGAGAAGAAGAAGAAGACGGAGACTGCAAGCGAGAAGAAGACGAAGACGGAGACTGCAAGCGAGAAGAAGAGGAAGGCTGAAAGCGAGAAGACGGAGACGAAGGAGAAGCCCCAGCCGCGCCGAACGGGGACGGAGATGCCGGGGTCTTTGTGCGCCCGCCCTTCCCGGTTTCTCCGTTCGTCTTTTTCTGCGCGTTCAGAGACGTGGACGACGGCGCGAAGTTCGAACTCGGAAAGGTGATCGGGAACTGCTGGCCTGTGCCACTCTCGGCGCCTTTTCCCTGATTGGTCTTCTTCCATGGACTCCACGAATACGCGGACCGGCTTCCTCCTGTATAAGCCAATTTTTTCTCCCCGGTCTTCCGCCACTTGGCGCCTGCCGTTCCGTCTCCCAGGTCGCCCGTCTCTCCACTATCTACTCGCGGTCTCTCCTTGTCCCAAGGCACGTTTGCGCTTGTAGCCTGCAGAGACGTCATCGGAGCCTTCCCCGAGTAACGCTCTCCTCCACTCCGGCTCCCCGAGAAACGCGGAAACTGGGCAGACGCGCCTTTCCCCCCTTCTTTACTTATCTGCCAACCCGCCGTTGCATGCGACTCCTCCGAGGGCGACGAAGCCTGCGAAAGCGGCGCGCCTCCACGCGGGGCCCTCTGGAGGCTCTCCTCGCTCTTGCCTGCGTCGCGCGTCTGCTCCTCCGAACCCTCTTTTCTCTCCGTCCTCGTCACCCTCGCAGGCAACCCCGCGTCTCGAGCCCAGCCTTTGGCATGCACACTCTCGGAAGACCGAAACTTGAGAGCGCGCCGCTCCTCAACGGGGAAGGATGATGAAGACGAAGGGGAGCGGAGAGCAGAGAGCCTGGGATCGGCCCGAGCCTTCTGCAGATAGACTTCTCCCGCAGGCTCTGTCTCCTTCGCGACTCCGGGCTGATCTCCCGAGGAAAAGAGAGCGGTCTCCCCGCTGGTCTCTCGCCTTCTCCGGTCGCCCCACTTCGACAGGCTCGCCAGCGGAGACGCCTGCGCGGCACAGCCTGCTTTCTCCCGGCCGCCGGACGAGACTCTCCTCGACGACGACGCGGCCGAAAGAGAATAAGCTGTTCCTCGCCAGAGCCCCACCTCTGCAAAGTTCGACGACGCGCGCCAGGACACGCTCCAGGCGGCCGCGCGTCGTTCCGCCGTCTTGGGCGTCTCCTGTCTCCGTTCAGGACCCGAGTCACCTGCAGCCCCAGCGTCGCCAGAAACTGCAGGCGAAGTCGACTCTGGCGGAGAGGCACAGGAGCACTCGTGCCGAACCGCAGAGAGCAGCGAGGAAGAAAAGGACCACGCAGGGGGGCGAGAGCGAGGCGAATGAGAAGTAGGAGAGAGAGAGGGAACCGAAGACGCAGAGGAAGAGAAAGAGGAAGCGAAGAGTGAAGCAGGGAAAGGGGGCTGTAGAAGCGAAGAAGTGGAAGAGACAGGGAGAGCAGAAAGAGAAGGTGAAAGGTGTGGAGTGGGCGGACGAGAGAAAGCGGAAGAAGGTGCCTGTGGCGAAGAGACAATCTTTTGAAGAGAGGACGAGAGAGAAGGAGAGCATGGAAATGCAGACGGACAAAAGCAAGACTGAGGGCGACGCGCACAAGGAGGAATGATGGGTTTGTCAGAGATGGGTCGGTTCTTGGGAAGCCAGGAGCGCGCGCTCGTCGTCCGTCGAGGCCGAGGAAAAGGGGGACAAACGAGGGCGGCGGGAGGGGAAGAACGAGGCCAGCAGGGTGTGCTGGCATGCGCCTGTTTCAACACTGTCGAGAACGGCGCTTTCCGTAAAGGATCCATCTTGCCTTCTTCGCCTCTCCGAGGACGCGGCCTCCACCGAACCGCGCTGAGAGATGAATGCAACTGTGGGGCGCGTTCAAGAGACAAAGACGTCCAGAGTTTTCGTCGTGTCTCCGAACCGCGCACGGACGCAGACGGTCGCTGCGCAAGGCAAGAAGACGGTACTGGAGACAAAGGCGAGAAAGGAGAAGGAGAGAACCAGCAGCACAAAGACCGGAGAGGAGAAGAACGCGAAGGAAACTGACAGTAAGGAGAGAAGGGCGAGACGGAGCGAGCGAGAGATCGGGAGAAGGAAGAAGCTGTAGAGTCTCTGGAAACAGGAGCGAAAGCTGCAACGACGCGAGGGAGTGGGGAGTGAGAGAGAGGAACGGAGAGAATCCAATGCAGTGCCAGGACTGTTCCAGTCAAGAAACAGCTGCTGCGGCTCCAGACAAAGAGAGAAGGCGACAGGGGGCCCAGCTGGAGGCAGGCAGAGAGGCAGACGAAGAGCAGATACACACAAAGGAATCGCATCTACGTGGAGAGAGGAGGAGGAACTGGGCGAAAACCGGCGCAGGAATGGAGAAAAAAGACGGCGGAAACCGATTTCCTCCTCAGAGACAAGAACCACCAAAGACTACCAATGCATATACATATACATGTATATACATATATACAGGAGGTCTAGGTAGGCCAGGTGTACACGTAGTCAAACAACAAACGCGGGTATGTCGACGAGTACACGCATGTTTTCTCTCAACGCATTTCGTCGACACAAGCTGCCGCGAGTCCCCCCCCCCTTTGCGACAGTCAGCGCAGAGAGATGTGATTTTTGGTTTATAGAAATCATCTTTCTAGAAGCCGAAGACGAGCATCCGGTCTTCGTTGATGCCAGGAGTCCGCGCAGCGAAGAAACAGTCTCATGCAGCTTCAACTGAGCCCGAGTCGCAGCAGGTGCGCCCACTTGTGTGTACGAGAGCGAGAGGCTGGTGGCTGTTTGCGCCCTGGGATGGCGAGGAAGAAAAGCGGGAAGTCCCGGGAAATGCTCACAAAAAAAAGTGGCAGGGAAGGACTCAGGCAGGAAAGGATGCAGCGCGTTTTCCGCGGGTTTGAGTTCCAGGCGAGCGTGGACCGCCTCGGTGCTGAGCGGCTGAATTCCTAGAATCAGCGGGCTGCCTGGAAGACGGGTGCCGGCGGAGAGAGACGTGTTTTCGAACTAGACACGCGGGAACCTCGTTCTCACACACAAACGGCAGAACAGAGAAACCGGCGAAAGCGAAGGCTCGCGAATGCTGCGCCAGTGCAAGGCCTTCTCCGCCCTCTCCCGTGCGCGCCAGCAGACACGCACGCCTGTCAGAGCGACGCGCGACAAACAGATGGCGAGGAGGTTCGAAAGACGAAAGGCACGTCGTCTGGTTTTTTTTTCGGGCCGACTCGCCGTGTCTTGGTCAGAGGGGTGACCTCTCGCAAAGCGCACCGGGGGAAAGCGCTCCCTCTCCAAGCCCCGGAGCGACGTGTCCTCTCACTGGATTCCCCGGTGTCCCATTTCTCAGGAAAGGTGCGGAACGCCACGCCCTGTTTCCGGCGAAAACAGTTCTCTTCTCAGGCAAAGAAAAGCACGTGGTACGAGGGCGCTTAATTTCAGTGGGCGGCAACACGCCGTCTACACCGACACACACATCCAGCACACTGGCGTTTGCTGTTCGGAAACGCGGGGCGAAAGACAGTGGCTTTCCAGTGTATAGACAGTCCAGATATCGACGCAAATCCACAAAGAATGCAATCGAGTGCGCCCGTGCACATCTACAGATAGATGCAGTTGTGTGTGTGAACGCGAAACTCTTCGCTTTTTCTCGGCCTTCCTGCGCATGTGTGTGACCTGCGGTCCGAGCTGCCTTCGTACCGCGTCGGCTTGCGTGACTTCGCGCCGATTTTTGAAAGTGCGTCGCAGTGACGTGGCGGGCACCGCCTGGAAAGAAAACTCCAAACTCGACGCTCTCCGAGACGGCACAAAAGCGAGAGACCTCTCTTCGGTCGCAGCCTCTTTCTCCAAGATAGATCCTTTCTGCTGGTGGCTGAAAGCAAACGTGCCGTATATCGTGCTAGTCGTCCCCGCCATATCTGGGCGCTGGCTGGCCAGCCTCAAACTTCAGGGCACCCTGTTTCGCGGTGAAGGCGGGGGGAAACGAAAACATCAACGCGCTCGCCGAACCCCCCTCGTCGCCGCTTCTGTCGCCGATGCAGCTGTACGGGACTCGCTTAGAACCGGATGCAACACAGCGAGAAAAAACGCCGCGTGTCTCGCGAACGTGGAACGCCTCTTTGCGGGCTCCACGGGCGCAGCCTGGGTCGAGCCGGATAAACTCCATACCCTTTCTCTCCGGTTTTCCTCTCTTCGCTGGGGCTCCGAAATGCGCCGGTTCCGAAGAACAGGCGGAGGAACGTCTCAGCGTCGATTAGTCCCCTGTTTTATTGTCGTCGGCTAAACCCGACGCACAGATAAGGCCTTCGGAGAATTCCTCGGATCGCTCACGCCTTCGCGTCTCCATAGGCGGCGTGAACGGACAGCAGCCTTCTCTTTCGTCGGCCTTGCCTGTGCCAGACACAAGGAAGCGTCTCGATGGTCGGGGGAAGCGAACTCCCTTGCAACTCCTGTCTCAGAAGCCCGAGAGACGGACGGGAAGGCCTTGAAGGGTCAGCAGAGTGAGTCTCTCTTGCGCGCTGTCCTTTCCACCTTGCGTACTCTCTCGGAGATCACGTGAAAAGCCGACACTTCGAGCAGAAGAGAACTGCGTGTTTCGGCCTCGTCTGGCTTTCTCTGGCTCGTGCTCGCGTCTTTTTCCGGCGCAGAACAGGGGTCACCCTCGGACTTGCCGGCCGAGCGAAAAAAGTGGAAAGACGAAAACTCGAAGGACACGAGGACGAACAAGAGGGAAGACAAAAGAAGCACTCTCCACGGACAAGAAGGTGAGCCTTTCGTTTCCCGCGGCTGCGGCGTCTCCAGCGTCTCCAGCGTCTCGTCTGAGGCCCAGCTGGGCTGCAACGTCGCTGGAGAGAGCGGCGAAAAGGAACAGCGGCGCCGCATCGGCAGCTGCTCAGCGCGGCCTGACAAGACGAAACCTCTCTTGAAATGCAGAAACGAATCGACAAAAGGGACGAAAGCAGGGCGCGTCGCTCCCCTCGCCTCGTCAGTCGGCGTTCGCCTCCAGCAGCCAAACCCGTTCTATCGGGGGGCAGCGAGGAAAGAAACGACAGACTTTTTTTGGCGACTTTTACGAGAAAGCGGTCTTCTTTCGCATCTTTGCGGAGTGAAACGCGACCCGTGCGGCGACCTCCAGGGGCGCAAGTCTCTCTTCGTCGTGGTATACTGGAGAGAGCAGCAGGTTGCCTCCTTCTCATTTCGTGGTGTAGGAAAGAAGGATTTTCTGTCGTCCTTCCCTCTGTCCATTCCTTCCGCCTTCATTCTTCGGCTTCTCGTCACGCATGTTGCCTCTCTGCTTGCTTGCCGTGAATCGACCTTTCGGTTTGCTTCCCACTCTTCCTGCGCCATCTAGCTCTTCGACCGCTATCTCGGCATCTTCTCTTCATGTTCGTGTCGGGCGTTTTGTCCAATGGTTTCTTGCTTTCGCGTCTCCGTTCTTTCGCCGATTCTGCTATGCCAAGCCGTGAAAGACTCGTGAGGACGGCGTCCCTTGACTCCTCGGTTTCCTCTCGACTGGAGACAATGCGGCCCTGTCTTTTCGTCTCGCCTTCGTGAGCCGACCGCGATGGGCGCTGAAGAGGCACGGACGCGGTCGCACGGGGAGACACCTGCGCCGGTGGCGGCCCGGGACCTGCGAAGAGAGTCGGAGACACTCCTCTGGGGTGGGGCGAGAGGCGAAAAGCAGGACCAAAGTGGAGAGAGACGGGAGGCGAACGCTGTCGCAGGCTGTGATTCTCTTTCTGCGGGCTTTCGCAGTGCGGAAACGAGCGACAGACAGCTGTCGGAATCCTTGTGGAGGCAGACGGTCTCTGCTGCGTCTCCTGCCTACGGCACAGCCACAGCATGTCGGTCTTTGCATTTCTCTCGCGCTTCTGGTGTCGCGTCTTCTCTGCTGCACACCGCGGCATCGGCGAAACGTGGAGACAATCTCGGCCAGAAAACGGAGAACCCTTCCCTTTCACTTCCGCGTCCGCGTCCACATTCGTCTCTCTATGCATCTGCCGCGCCCTCCGACTTCTCTCTTCCGTCACCAAGTTCTCATTCGCATCAGAATCTAGGTTCTCACGGGCTCGGCGCCCCGCCTCCCCTGACTTCTCCACCTGCTGCAGAGAGAGCGAGGAGGGCTCTTCCTGTCTGTCTTTGCAACTCCCGTGTCTCCACCAACACCGGCTCGGGCGGCGCCACGCGAGCGCCCGCTGTCTCTCGTGAGGGGGACGGAAGTGTCTTCGGGTCACCTAAGAGAAGGCAAACTGATGAGGAAGCGCACAGACGGGACGCACGAGGCGCGGCTCCGACATCCAGTGTCTCTCTCCATGGCGGTGCCTTCTCTGCTTCAAGCGTCGGCGCCTCTGCGCCTCTTTCGTGCCCCACTGCTTCGGTATCTCTTGCTTCGCCTTTCTGCGATTCTTCCCCCTCTTCCTGTTCTTCCTCGTTTTCTCCGTCTTCATCATCGTCGTCCTCTTCAACGTTAAGTCGTCTAGAAAGTCTCCCGCCTTCGGTTCTTCGTTTTCTTTCTTGTCATTTCCTCTCTCTCTTTGACGCCGCCCGCCTCGCTCGCTGCAGCCGCACCCTTCTCCTCGCGGCTCAGTCCCAGTGTTGGATGCGTCATCATCTCAAAGCAGGGGCAATCCATTCGCTCTATATGTGCTGTCATCGCTCTTCGTCTTCCTCCTCCTCTTCCGCTTCCTGCTCTCCAAATTCTTCGTCTTCGACTTCTTCCTCTTCGACTTCTTCCTCTTTGGCTTCTTCCTGTTCACGCTCTCCTTCCGTCTCTTCAGCGTCGTCTGCTTCCTCTTCTTTCGCATCTGTACCGTCTGTGGTGGAGCCTCCACACGGCCGACGCCCAGGAGCGTCCGTCTCCGAGGCCTTACGCCCACGAGAGAGGCCAGGAGACACGCATCCACAGAGTCTCTCTTCACCTTCCTCCGCAGACGCGTGCCCGGGTGAAAGCTGTGCGTGTTGCGGCGAAGGCGCGCTCTACGGAGGAGACAAGGCGACGCGCCGCCTCAGGCGCCGCGCTTGGCTTCTCGCGCAAGGTCGCCTCGACCGCCTGGGGCTCCAAATCGCTCGCGAGCTCCAGTGGGAGAGCGCCTTGGGCCGCGCGCCTGCGGGCCGTTTTTCGGTGTCTCCGACGGGCCCTCCTGCCTGGACGCAGGAAGAAGGGCCTCGCCGCGACCGCGGTCGGACCCGTCCAGCGCCACGGGCGAGAGACGCGGCGGAAGCGGCAGAAGCGGCGGAAGCGGCGGAAGGCTGGAGACAGGAACGAGGCGAAAGACCCGACAGCTGCCAAGCAAAAGAAGGAAAAGAAGACAGGGCGGAGGCGGAAGCCGAGGAAGCGTGGCGAGAGGACAGAGACTGTGGAGTGGGGGAGCGAGACTCCAGTTGTCGACGGCATCGCCACGAAGAAGGTGGAGACTTAGCGGAGAGCGTGGCTGCGTCAGCATGGGGGAACCGGGGGACGGTGGGGAAAGAGAGAACAGGGAGCGCGCAAAGAGCCGGTGGCGCCCAAGGAATCGACGACGATTCCGCAAGGGCTGCGGCTCGACAGGCAGTCGCGGCTCTGTACCCGAGGCCTTTTATGCCGGATGTTCATTTCGATCTCAGCCGGCCGCTCTCGAGTTCCAGAAGAAACGAATTGAAGTCGCTCTCTTCACAGCGACAGGGGCCTGCGCCTCGCTTTTCCTCGTTTGTTGCTTGGACGTCGGACGGTCCCGTTCCAGACAGCAAAGAGGACGAGCTCGGCGCGTTGCTGCCTGGGGAAGAGGAAGAAGACGAAGCACTGCCCTGGCCGTGTCAGGAGATCTTTGCGTTTCTTCTCGAGTGTCGCCTCGATGACGCTCGAGCCGACGAAATTCGCCGAGATGTCCCGCGCACGTTTCCCCGCCATCCCTAGTGAGTGCCGACACCCTCATCCAGAAAGAAAGCTGCAAATAACACAAAGCTGTCTCCTACCGTCGGGATTGCGACTCCGTCAAATCGAAAGTATCGTCCCACTGCATGCACTTTGCAGAAAGCCTAAACCCCTTTCCACAGCACATAAATAGATCAATACGTGTGTGTGTATGTTGGGTGTGCATTCACATGCATGTGCATATACATCTTTATTTATGCCTCGTCATTCATTTGTTTTTTGTTGGTTTTGTGCATCGGTATCTTTCGCAGAAAGCGAGTTGGTGTACAGACAGTGCAGGCTTCAGTTGCACGTATCGGTTTCTGTGACGGCTGTCCCGTTGTTGCTGTCCATTTGCTGGCATGTCGTGTGGTTGCCTCGGTGGCGCGGCCGTGCGTCTCTGGGCCTTTTTGAATTCCCGAACGTCGCGTCTGTCTGCTCGGGCCGCCTGCTCAGTTTTCGGCGGAAACAGGGACGAGCGAAGCTCCACGCGATTCTTCACGCCTACGCCTGCCTATGTCCTTCCACCGGATACTGCCAAGGCAAGCGAACTCGAATTGCAAAGACTCGCCCCTTCGCTCGACAAATTCTGTGCTCTGTGGAAGACGCACGTGCCGATCAGTTGCTTCCGCAGTTCCGTGTCGCTGCGAGAACAAATCCACGTCTCTCCCCAAAGATATCTCTGGAACCTTAGGCACCTACGCAAATACATCCGAGATATACGTATGCGTATGCGTGTATTTGTGTGTGTGTATATATATATGGCTGTATTCGTTTGGTTCCTATACATGTGGATATATATATGCGTGGATTTTCAGTGTGTGACTATGTATATGTGGTGTCTATGAATGCATGTATGTATTAACTATCTAGAAATATATGCGTATACATTTGTGTATATGTGTGATGCATGCACACCTGCATCTGTCTATCTATAGAAGTACCCGCGTGTGCATATAACCGTGGTGTGCATGTATTGCTGCGAATGCGAATGAGTGTTTATCTTTTCTTGTCGAATGCTTGTCTCTCCTCTTTTGTTCTTGCTACCGGATTCGTGTGTGCTCCACATTGATGGTTCCCCCTCATTCGTCTTTTCCCCGTTACTCAGTGGGTGTGATGGTTCTCCTGAGTGTAGCTCGGACGCATGTCGTTTTTCTCTTTTTTCCGTTCTGCCTTTCTTCTTAGGGATGAACTTTGTGGCCGGCGGTTTGCTGCTCTTCACGGGGAGTGCCTTGTGTGCCTTTTGGGCGTTTGTCATCATGCTGCGATGCCTGGATTGCCAACTTCTCTTTGCCTCGGGCGTTCCTCTTCTGGATGCGCGCGTTTTCCAATTCAACGCACTTCTCACGTGAGCATCCGCACTTCCTGTTTTTTTGCTTACCTCACCTTCCTCGTCCTTCCGTATCCCTGCGTTCTGCGTCAGGGGCATCTTATTCTCTTCCCACGTCTCTTGTGCCGTGAGGAAAAGAAAAGCTTTGTGCGCGACTCTTTCTTCTCCCCGGCGAGTGTGTCGCCCGCGGCTTCTCTTCCTCTGTCTACCATGTGTTCCCGTTTTTGCGTGAATTCAACATCATGTTTCTCTTCAGCTGAAGGGCCTTTGATTTCCAACTTTACAAGGCCAAACTACTTCGTCTTGCTCTCGTGCTCTCGTCCGTCTTCTGTTTCAGGCATCACCTGCCGAAACTGTCTCAGCACCTACTCGCGCACTCCCTCTCTTTTAGTTTTTTTGCACACCAAGTAAGAACGGAGGCCTTCCCTCTCTCTCCTGTTCTCTTACCGGAGGAAAACGAAAAAAGCGCGAGAGACAGGGGCCGTCGAGGTCAGATCGAGAAGGGACAGAAGGGAGGCGGAAAAAAAGGTTCCTTTTCCGTCCTTTGTCTTCTCGCTTCCTTCCTGTCCGTCTTTGCTGTTTGATGTGAGCCTCCACTGAACCCCCTGCCAGGGACCGTGTGATGCTCCAGAGGGCCTTTGCTTTCCGCGCGCGCCTTGTGTGCCTTTTGGACTCCTTTCACTCTCTCGCTCCTCTCGAGCCTTTCTCGTCTGCTCCGTTTCGGCTCCGGGGCCTCGCTTTCCTCGCTGTGTTGGATCTCAGTATCCGACGACGTTCAAGCTATTCCACATCCCCGCTCTGTTCTCGGCGCAATAAATGGGTTGGTGTTACCACTCGCAAGAGAACAAGGCAGCTCCCAGATGCTCGCATCATCAGTACTCTGGCCTTAAACTGTAGACGGTCCGCAGAGGCTTATACCCTACAGCTTTCTTGAGGTCTTATCCCACCTCGGGCATCGTTTTTCTGTCGTGTCTTTAGTGGCTGATGACTTGCTTCGCGTACCACGTCGACTTGCCCACGGTCGCCTGCGTCTGGGACGCGTTCTTCTTGGACGGGTGGAAGGCGCTCCTCCGCGCGGCGGTCGTGCTGCTCGCGCGGCTCGGGCCCGCGATTCTGGAGTGCGACAGCATCGACGAGATTCTCGCCGTCGTTCGGGTGAGAGACCGCGCGAGGCACCCGCCAGGCGTGCGACGACGAAAGGGGGAGAGGCACGAGACAAAGAGGGACAGACAAAAGGGGAGAAGAGGGGGAAACCCGCACACACGCAGAGGGCTCGAGAGCTGGGAAACTGAACAAAGTGAGGCGAAGAGATGGCGGGGACGTTCGTCCACCTGGGGTAGGAAACAGGGAAGGAGCAGAAGCAAATGCAAAGACACAGGAAAGCCTGAAGGAAGAAAGCGGGGAAAGAGAGCCGAAGCTGAAACAAAGGGAACGCACAAGTGGTAGAGGTCTTGTTCAAGCCGCTTTTTCGTGTCAGGTTAAGGGGAATGGCGTGAGTTCCAATGAGCGGTGCTCGTCCTGCATGAACAGCACGCGGCAAGAGACCCGCCAAGGCGCGGCGTCTTCCACGCCCTTTTCTGCTTCCTCGGCGTCGGCTTCCTTTCCGTCTTCCCCTCGCCATTCTTTGGCCGCTCGTCAGTGCGGAAGGACGACTGGGCACGCGCTGCGCTCTTCCCCTTCGGCTCTTGTGTCCAGCGCCCCAGACCGCAGCTCTTTTCTCTCCGTCTGGTCTACTTCTTCCTCCATTTCGTTTGCTTCTTCCTTCTCTTCCCCGTCTCCCGCGCTGAACGACGAGAGAGGCCGCGAAGGGAAACTCCGAGAGGCGCTGCCGGCGAAGAAGGCTCCAGGCCCCCCCTGCCAGTGTCGCTGCTTCTCGGGGTGTCGGTACACTGCCTTTTCCCGTGCAATGCGAGCCGTTAAGATCACGAACCGTCTTCTGGAAAACGTCGACCGGACGTTTTTGAACAGAAAAATGCTGGCAAGTCTCTGTTTCTGGCTCTGTGGGTGTTCTCTCGACCTGGTCCTCTCCTTCGCTTCCTTCTTCGGGAGTTCTCTGCGCCTCGCAACCGTCTCTTCTGTTCCTTTCTTTCCTTTCTTTCGTTCTTTTCTTTCCTTTCTTTCTTTCTTTTCTTTCCTTCCTTTCGTTCTTTTCTTTTCTTCCTTTCGTTCTTTTCTTTTCTTTCTTTCGTTCTTTTCTTTCCTTTCTTTCGTTCTTTTCTTTCCTTTATTTCTTTTCTTTCCTTTCTTTCGTTCTTTTCTTTCCTTTCTTTCGTTCTTTTCTCGCTGTTTTGCTGCACACGCCCCCTGCTGTTTCCTCAACTCGATACCCGCACGTGTGAAGGAGAGACTGTCCGCGGGTTTTCGGTCTTTGATTCCTTTCCTCTTCTCTCTCTAGGCGCTTGTGCTCTGTCTGCCTTCTTCCACTCCTTCTGACCCAGCTTGTCGCCTTCGTCTCTTTCTTCTTCCATTTCTCTCTTTTCTCTTTTTTCGTTATCTCTGTTTCTGACTTGAGCGCGCCTCCACACAAGTGCTCCAGGCTACACTCTGCTCTCATCCCTTTCAGCCTGCCGCCTCGTTTCCTTGGTTGTGTTGCTTCGTTCTTCCTGTCGCTTGCCCCTTGTTTGCTTCGCGAGAAGTTCTCGATTTATAGTTCGCCGCTGCGTCCCCCCTCTGCTACCTCTTCTTCTCTCAGGCCTTGCTCGATGGCCTTGCCTCTGCAAACCTCCCCGGCGACGGCGAGAGCCGAGACACCCCCTCTCCCTGCGCCCCGACGAGCTCGGCGGTCGCCTTCTCTCCATCTTTTTCCTCTTCTTCCTTGGGTCTGTTGTCTTGGATCTTCGGTGCGCTTCCAGTGAGGAAGGAACTCTCTTCAGATGAAGAGAGACGAATGCAAACAAGCGCCCCTGACTGTCCCCGTGTTGCCTCTTTGTCTCTTGAGAAGGACACCCTGGTTGAGCCTCACCCGGGAGACAGAAGAGGTTTGGAGCCCGAACCGAGAGACAGAGTCTCTGCTCCGGCTGCCTCGTCCTGGCCTCCTGCTTCGCAGCCGGTCTCCTTATCGAGCACGAGAGGAGGCGCACCCGAACAGGCAACTGCCGAGAAGACCGGGCAAGAGGCAGGGCGACGCGAAGCAAACAAGAGACAACGCGACACACGCGCGAGGCCCCAGGCAGAAACCACAAAGTGTCTTGCTCCGACAGCCGTCGCAGGGAACAGCGAAGTGAAGCTGGAGCAAGAGAGAAAGAGAGGAGAGACCGAGCATGCGACCGCCGCGCGTCTCTTCATTCGAGCAGTCTCTGCCGCCGTCTCGACCGGCGAAGATGAACACCTCAGGCGCATTCAGCCTTTGACGCACGGCGTCCCTCAAGGTGCAATGACACAGGAGCTGTTTCTCTCGCGATTCTTTCCTTTGGGTTTTTCTTCTCTCTGTGTGTGCGGTCTCCGGTCAGGATCCTTGTCCGAAGGTCCTCGCGTGTCTTCTCGCTCGCATCTTCCTTGTTCCTGCTCCTTCTCTTTCTCCCCTTCGTGTGGCCTCTGTTCGCTTTCTCCGTTGTGCGGTTTTCCCGTGTCATGCTTTCCTTTCTGTCCTCTCCCCTGCTCTTTATCTTTCTTCTGCCCCGCTTCTCTCGTTCTCTGCCGACGCCGCGCCGGTGCGTCGTGTGGCGCTTGTCGATCAGCGTTTCGCGTTCCTCTCCTTCTCTCTTCTCGGATTTCTTCTTTCCCCTCCTCCTCTCTTCTTCGTGAAGCCATCAGGTGCTGCGAGGCATCTCCTCTTTTCTTTTTCTTTTGCATTTTCCCCCTTCTTTCCGCTCTGTTGATTCTCAACTTTGTTGCCACAGGCCCCGCGGAGTTTTCTGCCTCTCGAGAGGGTCCGTCGTCTTCGTCGTGTTCTCTCTCTACGAGAACCGATACTAATTTAGGCTCTCCTCTCGCAGGATATTTGCTTCTTCTCGGCGACGAAGGTCCGCACGAGATGCCTTCTTCCTCATTTTCTTCGCCTTCTCCATTGTCTTCCTCTTCTCCCTCCTCTTCGTTCTCTTCTTCCTCCTCTTCGTCCTCTTCTTCCTCCTCTTCTTCCTCCTCTTCTTCCTCCTCTTCTTCCTTCTCTCCGCCTTCTTCTTCCTCTTCCTCTTCCTCTTCTTCCTTCTCGCCGTCTTCTGCCGGCCGAAAGCCTGCACCACCGCGTCCCTTGGAAAGCGAGCGAGAGGCTGCACTAGCCCCCGTCGACGTTTCGCTGCGTCTCTCACCTCAGAGCAGAGGCGCCTCGTCGCGTCTGCTGCGCGAACCATCCCGTACCGCTCGAGACGCTCCACGAAACCCGCCGGGGCGTCATCGAGGTTCCGGCGATGGCGATGTTCTGTCTCGACGCTCATCCAGCGACCTTCCACTTGGCGACAGCAGCGCGATTAGGCGATGCTTCCTGAAAGAAGGAATGGCGACCGCAGGCAACCCAAAGAGTGAGGAGACAGTCGAGCCAAGAGACTCCTTTCCTCCCCCTGTCGAGGCGAACTGCCGATCTCTGCCCTCACGGGCTCGTGGGGGCCTGGAAAGAAGCACGGCAGCCGCGCGAATTTCCGTCTCCTCGTGTCCCTCTCTGCCTTCGCCGTGTCGCTACTCTCTCGTCAAGGCAGACGCTTCCCTGTTCTCCCCTTATCCTTTGTGTCCGATTCTTGCGTGTGCGTCTTCTTCTTTCGAGGGCTCTCAGCCTTCTACCGGCTCGCAGAGCCGCCGGCGACGGGGTCAAGGCCCCCATGCAGGCCCGCTAGTTGGACTCTACACGTCACCTCCGGTGTATTTCCACACGACTTTCGCGCAGCCTCAGAGTTCCGCCTCTTTGTCGGCGCGTGGTCGCGATTTCGGGTCTGTCTCCCTGCCTGGAAGGACCGATCCGAGCAAGGTGTCTCCGCCGGAGACAGTGCAGAGCACGTCGGGAGGCTCTTTTTTGGCCGGAAAGGCGGAGCCCAGAGCCCAGACGACTCCTCGGCACGTGCCACTGACGGACGATCTCTCTTCTTCCCCAGACCCTCCTGAGGCACCCAGCGGCGTCTCTCGAGACGACAGCCAGCGAGAAGACAGACACGAGACGCGAAACGACAGTCAAACGAACAGGATAAAGGACCGGGTTGATTCCTCAACTGTTCATGACGAGTGCCGGCATGTTGCAGCTCTTTCTATCCCTTCAAACCCTTCTAACCGAGACACAGTTGACCGTCGTCTCTCCGACACAGGCGTTGTTGAGGGCGTTCGCCAGCGCGAGAGCGAAGCAGGTCAAACTTTGGAAGCAGAAAGGGTATGCCGCGAGCCGTCCGGTTCTTCGAATGCGTGTTCGCCTTGTTCGTCTTCTCCGGCGCCCCTGTCTCTGCCGTCGGGTTCCTCTCCGCCCGTTTCTCCATCGGCTTCGAAGGACCCGGCGTTGTTTGTATGCGTGGACATGCGCAGCGTAGTCGTTCGTGAGCTGCCCTGGGAAGGCACGTGGTTGCAGCTGGCGCCCGCAGAGCAGTCCGTGCTCTCCTTTGCTCTCCTGGATCCTCTGAGGCATCTTCTTCGGAAACGGAAGGTCTCCATGGGCCGAAGCGAGAAAACAGAAGGCGGCCGGACGGCGCGAGGAGTGTCCCTGGAAGGGAACTGGCGACGACGACAGACAAAGAACACTGGAGACACCGAGAGAACACAAGCAGAGGCAAGGGAAGCAGCGTCTTCGGAAGCGATGTGTCAGAACGGGGTATCAAGCGGAGTCACAGGAGCTTTGGTCTCGGAAACATCCAACCAAAAGACACCCACCTTTTCGTCCTCTCTGTCTGACTCCCTTCGTGGTGCTGGCCAGGCGCCGTCCTCCTCGGATGCGGGAGCAGGGAGAGAAGAAAAGGCAGGCAACGGCGAGAGAAACTCAGATGTCTCCAGCGCCTGTGTCGACTCACTCGGGGCGACGCTTCCAACTTCTGTCTTCGCTGCCGGTTCTGACCTTCCGGCAGATGTCTCAAGCTCTCGCGACACGTCTCATATGCGACCGTCTTCATCGTCCGCTCCTGGTTCTTCTCGAAGACCTGCCATCCCCGATGCTTCTTCCTCTTCCTGCCACTCACACGCGTCAGCAACCCGTTCTTTGCCATCTTTCTCGTCGCCTTACCACGCCGCTGTTCCTTCTTCCTCCTGCGTTGCGAGTTCCTCTTCGTCCTCTCCATCCTCGTCCTCTCCTGCGTCTTCCTCTCCTTCGTCTTCCTCTCCATCTTCTTCCGCTTCCTCTTTGGTGGATTTGTGTCCTGCTTCGCTGTCTTGTGGTGTGCATGCGGCCGGCGAGGAGGTCGACTGGTCTCTGCTGTACGAGCTAAAAGAGGCGGAGCGAGACGCTTTGGGTCTCGGCGCGTCGTTTGTTGGGGGCTCTGTGCAAGGCCGCTATTTTCTTTTGTCGATCGCAGAGATGGAGAGGACTCGGCGTTGTCTCGTGGATGTCGAGTCGCAAACCTACACCGATGTCCAGCACTTTCGGCGGAAGGTCGCGGCAGCCGAGAGGCAGGTCCTGAGACAGCATCGAACGGAGCGCACGCAGGAGAAGAAGTACAGACGGCTGATCTACGAGCAGGAGAAAGCGTACATCGCCAAGCTGTCTGCGATGCACGACCTCGACACACTGATCAACGCCGACAGGCGAGAGAGCGACGCCAAGGCCCAGGGAGCAAACGACGCAGAAGGAAGAGAAGAAAGAGAAGAAGAAAGGAAAAAAGGAAGAGAGAAGAAAGAAGAGCGACGCACATCGGGGGGCGTTGCTGGTGAGGCTATCTGCAGCGTGGCACGAGAGACACACCCGCGTCGGCGTGGCGTCCATGAGGAGTCTTTCAGTGACTTTAGGGGCGACGAAAAGGCAGCTAGACAGGAGCCGTCCAGCGGCGTGTTTCTCGAGGCAACAGGGCGAGAGGAGAGCGACGGTGCACGAGGGAGGCGAGAGCAGGCGAGGAAAAGTTGGGGCGACATGGAGGCAGCGCAAGAGAGGAAAAGGTTGGAGAAGAAGGCCGACTTCGTTTCCCTGTCTTCCTCTCCTCCGGATAGTTCGACCCGGCGCCCTGTATGTGTTGACGTGCCACAAGAAGGGGAAATCGCAGTGGAGAAAAGAGGCGACGAAGTGATACAAGAAGACACAATGCAGAGAGACGCTTCGCCGCTTCCACCCTGTCCATTTCCTTCGCTAGAAGACCAAATTTGCGGTGGCGCGTCTACATTTGGGGTGGGAGAAGCCAGGAACGACGGCAGCGGTTCGCTGGTTCTCCACTGTGTGCGTGACACGGCAAAGTGGGGGCGGAACAAAGAGGGCCGGGATGCTTCCGGGCCTTTGTCTGTTCTCTCGTCTTCGGCAAAAACTGTGCGGTCCGTCTTCAGTGTTGCTGCTGGCTGGGGCTCTAAATGGCTGCTTCTCGATCGGCTTCTGGCATCTACCGTCGCTCCAGAAGGCTCACAGGCGCGACCTGGCCACAGCGAGCGGAGACGCTACGAAGGAGCGGACGGCGAGCGATTGCTGCGAGGGCCGTACGGAGGCGGCGAAGGCGAGGCAGACTCGAAGAGGGCGATCTCAACGGTGGCGCGACCGTGGAGAGACGCAGAGAGACAAACGGAGAATCAGGGGGCTGAGCAGGGAGACGATAGAGACAGAGCCGACAAGAAGAGCGCGGGCGGGGACAAAAGAGAGGGGGGAGCAGCCGAGCAACAAAACAAGAGTGGCAGGGGGACATTTTCAGAAGGAAAGGTTAAGGCAACTGAAGACCAGGGCTTTAGACGTCGAGGTGAGTGTACCTACCGCGAAAAAACCGCCGGTGGAGAACGGCAGGAAGACGGAAACGAGAGCGATATGAGCGCAAGCTCTCGAGCGGCGAGGACATCAAACCGCCTTCTGGCCTCCGCGTCGCAACTTTCTGGCCTGTCGCTGCCGGCCGGCGCAGAGAGACACTCAGAGACTCCTGCGAGCGAGAGAGAAGGGCCGAGAGTGAACGAAGCGTTGAACAGGCAGCGGGAAAACGAGCAAGACGAACGAAAGGGCATCCGTGTTTCCTGGGTGTCTGCCACCGTGAGAAACGACGAAGATTTGGCGACAGCACGCAAAGATGCGATTGCGGCAGCGTTAAAGAGGGTAAGGTAGAAGCGATCTTCTTTCCCGTTTCCTGTTTTCTCGAAAAGGAGTTCCAGAGTCGTCACTGTTCTTCCTCCTTCTTCTTGCAGTGCACGCGAACGGATCTCGTCCTTCCAACACGCCTTCTGTACACCACTTGCTCTCCACGTTCTGTCTGTCTTCCCCTCACTTCTCCGCAGCCCTGCGTTCTGGTCTTCCTGCGTCGTTTTTGCGCCCTTTTCTCTTCTTGACGCGTCGTTCCACATGCTTCGCTTCTCGTCGTCCGCCTTCTCGCTCTCGTCTCTGCGTTATTCTCTCGTTCGCAGCCCTGCTTTGCTGCCTCGCAAAATCTTCGAAAGTCCTCCTTTCTCTGGGCTGTACAGGTCACCGCTGAAGAGAGGACGCTGACCAAACGAAAGGCAGCGGCGGTGGAGGCGCGCGCGAGGCTGGAGGCCTTGACGGCCGAGACGCGAGACGTGCTGGATGTGAAAGACCAGTAAGTGGAGAGACAAACGGGTGCTTGGTGTGGAGCCTAATATTCGCGAAGGAGAGAAAGACCGGTGTGTCGAAAAACAACTGTGGCAACGAGGGGGAAAGACCTGTAGCGCGTCGGTACTAAATAGGCCCCAAGCAACGCGCGATCCGAGCGATACCGGCGAGGGGGCGAATTCCGGCTCCAAATGCACACCCCTGACATTCTGTGGACCATGGTGGGCTCCAGGGCTGCTGCCCGAGGCACTGTGCACGGAATGGAGCCTGGGAAAGCAACAGTAGAAGGCAACCTGAGAGGGGAAGACCCAGCGGGAGCGCCGGGCGTCTCGGTCCACGGGGTATATACAGCCGAATTCGTGTTGTTGCGATGATTATGTACAGCGCACGATGAACATTTTTCGTGGATGCCGGTCCAGTACGGAGAGGTCGGCGAAGGGTCCTACTGTCTCCTGGCCTCTCTTACTCTCAGTCAGCCAGGAGACGAGGCTCCGATTTACGTGTAGTCGACTTGTTTCAGTCTTTTTCTCTCTGGTGGGTTCACGGTTCGTGTCTCTCTCTCCCTGTCACTGAGTTGTTCCTCTTGTCGGGGTGTTGATCTATTCTCCCGCTCAGGGATTGTGTGTGCTCTTCCGTGGGCAGTCTGCAGGCATCGCTTCAGGATTTTATTACCAACCAGGAAGAGCATAAAAGCGCCGAAGTTTCTCGACTCTTGGCCACAGGTCAGTGGCGGCAGTCCCTCCCACCGGAGATCCGAAGGCAACAGCCTGCCTCCCTACAGAGACTTCTCCGTAGCCTTTCAGTGATCTCTGTCAACCACACGGCTGCTCTCTCTTTCCCGAGTTCCATAATGCATACGCCGTCATCGTCATCTGTGGACGTAGCCGGATCTCTCATTCGAGGGGCAGAGTCGCGGCAGCGAAACGAGATGATGAATTGACTGGATAGGAAGGCTGATGGGAGTCGGGATGGGCGACAAAATATTCGGTACGGATACGCGCAGGGTAAGGCAGTGGGAAGGCCGCCGGCGGGAGGCGGAAATAAACAGAAACGCGACAATGGGCAACGTCAGACCGTTACGATAGGCAAGGTGGAGAAAAGTACAAAACAGCGAACAGAGCAAGAATGAGGAGACGGTCAAAATGAGCGTCGAAACAGGCGTATGGTTTTGCATGCTTTTTTGAATCAAGAGCTTTGCTGACATGCACCACATTTGATACACATGGGAAGTGTACGCGGTTTTGCTTCAGAACTGCAGTGAAAAGTTTCGCCCTGTAGGGCTTCTGTTTATGGAGAAAGTTCGGTGAAGGACTGTTTCTGAAAGGGCTGCGACGACAATCAACGGGGTCGGCGTGTTCGTTTTCGTGTATGCAAATACCAAAAGAAATGGCTCTTTCTTCATTGGACAAGGGACCTTTGACGTCCCCAATTCTCTCTTCCGCTTAAGAATGGATCACAACTCATGCGATTACAATGGACGAGGCACCCAAATGGAATATATCGCAGCACATAGGTTGGTGCTGCAGTCTCTGCAGTAGTTTTTCCTTCTGTCTCCTTGTGGTTCCGACGAGGGAGGCTCCACGAAGGGGCTTGTTTAGATCTCTAAGTTGCTACGATGAAGTCGAATTCGGGGCAGAGAAAGTTAAGAAATTCGAGAATACTGAGATAGGGCAATCCACGTACCATATACTTGCTCATGAGGCCAGGCGCTGCAATTGCAGGAGGAATCCCGCTTCGTGCCCTTTCTTCCTCGTCGCTGTTCTGCCCTAGAAAAAGTCTGTTTCTTCGAGGTCTTCCAACGTCAAAAACTTCGAGCGTAACACGCCTGCACTCCGGCAGGGCTGAGTGGCGACAAGTTGATGACAGGGGCACAACTCTGCCTGTGTGGCTTTACCAGCTTTCACACGGACAAGTCAAGCACCATTCGGAGTGAATTATATGTCGCCTGTTTCTGATACGAGGCAGAGAGCTCCGCCTTTGATTATGACGTCATGTCAGAAAGGAGCGTTTTCAAGGCAATGCGAAGATCCTCTAAATGATTTTACGGGGCGTCTTGTCCGCTACCAGTATCATATCGTCGTCAGCAGTCGAGCACCTATACGGCGAACCGGATAATTAGTGAGTAGACGGCAAAAGTCCATGAGGCTGGCTACCTTCGTCCCTGGTTCCATGGGCGGACAGCCAAAGCGAAACCCATTTCCCAGTTCCGGATATTCACTTGGGGACTGTATGACAACTTCCTGTTACCGACAGGACCCAGGAGTGATTCACAGTTTTGTTAGCTTTCAACAGTCTCCTTGATAAGGATAGCGGAACCAGGCCAGTACCCAAGGAGAAGTGGAATCCAGGTTGGGCGGCAGTATAGTTTTGTGTTGCTAGCTTTGTGCCAAGGCGATGGGATACGGACAAGGACGCAAAAACGTAGGTCTACTTTTCTAGAAAAACTTTTCTTCCGGTGGTAGGGAATTACACAGTTTCCGGCACCGGTCTCGGCTTCTCCAACACGCATTTTTGATGATGGTCCGTGGAAGTCTGCGTCAAACGACTTTGCGCATCACTTGAAAAGTATATTAGTGTACAACAAAGGTCATTGTGTAGACGTGAAATGCTATATGCGGGCACACAACACTGGTACAGCCTTGCTGGTAGCCAGCTAACAAAACACAAGTACATTGTCCAAGTTACCGAACATGTATGTGCAACGGGCGGGGGAACGGGGATACCAGATTGCAAAAACGCACTACGCAGTCCAAACTGTATCCTCCAGTTCATCTTCCGTATTTATTTCACTTCGGACAAGAATTCTTTCGCCGAAGTCGAGGCTGATGTAAGTCGACGCCATTCTTCGAGCTTCTGGAGGCCAATGTAGCGTCCCATCATGACGAGCGTCGCCGTTGGGTTCATGCGCGGAACTTTGTCTAGTGCCGAGGCATCGGCGATCGACAAGCTCTTCACCCCAATCACATTAAAGTTCTGGTCAATAACTTCTCCCATCTTCGATGTGCCGTGCAAATGCCAAAGACTGGTCATAAACGCAAAAACAAACTTTGCAACTTCCTCCGGGTGATCCGTGCCTGCAGAGCGATGATCACAAACGCATTCGAAAGCTCGCATCATCAGTATCGCCGTCCCGGCCTCCATCATGACATGTGGATAATAATTGCTGAAGGAGCGAGTTCTAAGGAAACGCCGGTTCCCTCTGGTCTCCACACGAACGCATTACGAAATCGAAAACGTAGAGGTGTTGAGCTGGTCATGTGTATGCGGTACACCTTGGTTAACTGGCTTCTTCAGGAGACTCCGTGGCAGGACTTACGTGGCAAGATCGGAGGGTAAGCAGCAACCCACTGGTCTCTGTTAGATCCTGGTCTGAACTTGTTCGACCAGAATCTGCCAAACGCCTCGGGATCGTCCATGGGAGAAGGCGACGGGGCGTCGTCATGGTTTTGCTCCTCCGAAGGCTCTGTGCTAGCTTCCTCAGGATTGGTGCCGCAAAAGCCACTATAGAAGTGATAAGGATCTTTAAAGGTGCAGCTTTGCAAAACTCCAAGTTGCAATGCTGCTTCGCTTCCATCACAAGTAGCATTGCACACACCATCTTTAGCCTCTGTAGTACCACTGACGAGAAACTCTCGTCGGAGCTCTGACAAGGCCTTCTGCCAGCCAAGACGTGTGGTTTCAGCCTCCACGGCAAATCTTCCAGTAGGTGACGACGGTTGAGTCGCTCTCAGCAGCGACTCCACAGCATCTTGTTTCTTCTGTATTTTGTCCAAAATTTCGACATATCTGTCCAAATTATCAGGCGTAACTTCCGCGTCATCAGTCTCAGCGCCGTCCCCCCGTAACTCTTCCGGGGTCACTGTCCGGTTGCCTGGCAGCAGGAGTTCTAGATCTTGGCGGATCTGAAACACATGAAACAGTGTGGACGGGCATTTTACGAGGTCTCAAATCTCACGCTGTGGGACTCGTAGAAGTCTGACGAATGTTATCGCGATCCAGCGGTCAGTGAGACCCGCAGTCTGGCATAGACTGCTAGCATTTTGCGTATCGCACTTCCCAAAATCCTCGAAGCGGCAGCGTGAGAGCTTCATTGCGCAAACACCCCCCCCCCCTGACGAGCTCCTCCGCTCGCTATTACGTACCTCGCGGAGACTGGGGCCGTGAAACACCTCTCCAATGGCATCTTGTCCAAGCCGAGCAACAAGATCTAACACCCCGTTCAAAATCTGGACGGGGCACGAGTTCAGGGAAATCGGCTCAAGGACGCCTTTCCAAGCAGGATCTTTCGTGGTTTCGATCAAGTTCTGCATGCCTCTAATAGCATCGAATACGTCTTGCACGTCCTTTAAATAGTTGACTTCTACTTCTACCTCTCCGCGCTTATCAAGCTTAACATATCCGCTGGACTTCGGCTCGGACGTAAAATAGAAAGGCGCGCTCCCTCGTCTAAATAAGTGAAGCGCAGGCAGCAGTTCACAGGAAGTTGGATCTTTCCAAAGGAGTTCATGCTCTAAATCGTACATCCCACAAGGATCCAAACGCTGCCTGTGCTCCCCGAACGCAGAATGCACGTACCTGAAACAATTTATCATTGGCTCGATGGTCGCGCAAATTGGGAGATAATCATGCATATGCTCAATGAGTGGACGATGTCGGGCACAGTAGGTCATGATCTCGAAGGCCTTATCCGCTAAGGGGTGATGACGAAATGCTGGAGGGAAGATATAGCGGGTGCCCAAGATAACTCCTTCGGTGGTGTTGCCGCCGTATAGTTCTTCAGCAACTGCTAGGGTACACTTGAGTGACCGATCTCCAATGCTGAAACAAACCAGAGGGCGCAATCCGTTGTATGGAAATGTTGACAAGAAAGGCAGTACACGGATTTCAGAGACACCCGCTGCCGGACTGCTTGACTGTTCGTCCAGTTTTTTGGCAAATAAACTCTTACTTGAAGTTCTCGCAGTCAGGTCCAAGTTTCGCGACGCCTGTCGTCTCGCATACTCGTGCAGGGTGGTGACGCGCACTGGTGTTTTTCCCAACAGCAAAAAAGTTTAGAGGAATGAACATTCGATCCCTCAGGTTCTTCCCCACAGCCGGCAACTCTTTCACAGGAGATACACTGATATCTTTGAGCTGTTCGCGAGAACCGATTCCCGATCGCATGAGTATCAGAGGGGTGTGTATTGCACCTGCGGATAACGTGATCTCTCCGTTTACTCCCACACAGGCTCGCCTCAAAATCTTCGATTCTTCAGGATCGTTCTTCGCGTAATACATCAGTGCCGCCTTGGCACGTCTCATCAAATAGTATGCCTGAGCTTTCCATCCAACTGGGAACAAGCACAAATCGTACACGCGCGCCGACGGATGCTCCACAGGTCATGTGCCAGATGTGTTGTTTCTCAGAGGCTGTCCTCTGAGGTAGGTGTGTGCAGCAATCGTGAGAATCTGAGCAATCAGTGCATTTTAACTGTAGTAATGTCGAGAGTCTTGCATGCTCAAGTGGTATCCTGCGAGATTCTTATTGATGGAAGACTTAGCAGCGGCTCAACAAAGCATACGGTCAAGCCACCTTGTTCCCAATCGTACCGGTGCACGAAAAGAGCGCCTCAGCTCTTAGTTACGTTGCAGAGTTATTGGTTGCAACTTACTGTAATCAGTGGAGATCGTATTCATCGTGCCGAGAATTTGCTGGTCCTCGAACGCTGTCTTTCGGTAGTCAACGCAGACAGCTCGGGGTACAGTGTCGCCTACTGCGAACCTAACGCGCTGGACGGTGTGTTCCGTAAGCACCGTCAGATTCTTGTTACGCTTCTTGCCCTTGTCGTCACCAAGTAGCGTGTCACTGGCCATTCTAAAGCCTCCTTCATCGGGATTGAAAAACGAACCTCCCCCCCAAATGTATCCCATATGCAACCGATAAGCAGTTGGCAGCGGGCCACCTGTGTATCGTCGACCCACGGGGATCAACGGACGGTATCCGCGGGCCAGAAGACTCTTTGTCCAGGCAGTCGCGAAAGGCCTGTCCTGAGGCATCGGAAAGTAGCTCTTCCGACTGATCCAGCTGTACGCCTAAAAGAAACATGACCAAGAACCCGTGCTTGCGTGAACATCTGCAATCGTTCAGCTGTCAACGTGCTCGGCACTGCCACCAACAAATCTGTTCTGGATTCTTCTGCTTACTTCGTTGACCCGATCTAGGTCCCAATTGTAGCCGTACGCCCGGTTCATATGCTCGAAGTATTCTTTATCCTCCTCAATCACAATGGCCATGTTGATACTGGTCCCGCCTCCCATTATATTCGCCGTATGCGTGCGCACGCCCTGAGTAGTAACAATTGCTTGGGAGATGTCCTCGTCTTGAATCACACGTCCTGCACCTTCCAGTGTCATTGCGTTTGGAGTTGCTTCAAAGCTCCTCTCCTTCCCTCTCTCGATAAGAAGAACGCGCTTGCCTGCATAAACAAGTGCAACACGAACAAGATATGGTATGGAGACATCTGCCAGCTGCCTGTCGGTCAAGTCTGGTACCGGCCAACTCAAATACAGGATTGGCCTGGAATGCAGCCAAGTAGAACAGGCTGCACACGCAAAACTCTGTGGAGCTCCAGATAGGCCCAAGTATCGCGGAAAAGGCAGTCTTGAACTCACCACCTTCCGAAACGGTACGGGCCAATGGGCACCCAGCCGCCCCACATCCGACAACAATGTGGTCGAAGAGAACAGAGCACTCTTGATATAGGTGTGCCTTTGGGTTACAAAAGGATCCAAGAGCCCAATGATCATCATCTGTACCCAGAAGGTACATAATCCAGTTCAAGGGGTTCAGCATGCTGAGGAACTTCCTGGTGACACGTACTGAAGCCACCAGTAGAGCCTCTCCCAAACCAAATCCTCCGTCCAGTCCGCTGCTGCCGGGCAAGATAGCAGCCCCGACATCATCGTCTTGAATTGCGGCTTTTGGGGAGGTGGGCGGAGAATCGGCGCCGGGGATACCGCCTTGAGTCACGACTGTCTCCTGCAGTACTACTATCAGAACCACTAATAAGCCTATTAGGGTGCACGGCCGAAAGGGTTTGACACGACTTGAGGATTTTGAAGGCGCCATCGAAGTTTCCGCTAGAATTGTTTCATTGCACCACTGCCTTGCGATAGCATCACGACGAAAGCGAAGCTCGAGAGCTTACTGTCCCGGATTGATGCTGCCTGAGTTTTTCGGTGTTGAAATTGCAAGGCGCCACCCACAGTGCGATGGCACACGTGATTAACAGATAGTGCCAGAGATTTACAATGCGATTTCCGACAAAAAGGCGGAAGGTGACTAAAAGGAAAAAAGTGGGGCACCACCGCGTCCGATCTCGAGTCACGGAAGCCGCGCGAACACTCTTGCTCGTCGGTATCGCATTATTCGTCTTCCAGCTGTCTATCTGTGCGCGAAGTTAAAGGCGGGCTAGTGCTGGTAAGTCTCCATATAATACCAACGAAACCGGCAGGTCGTTAAAGCTGAAAACATTGAGACTAGCGATAATAATGCACAACCCGATCCCTGCGTCAATGAGTATAACCTTTCACTGCTATTTACTACTAGCAGCGTTTTGGATCACCTATGTGAGAGGTTGGCCTGGGATGGGCCCATGAAACAGCTGTTGGGTTGTGGACGGACTGGTTTTCTACGGTAGCGGCTGATGCTAGGATCTGAAGCTACGGGCAAAATGACACTCCGAGCTCCAGAAAGGCGCGGGCGTAACCCCATGTCAGGATGCATCTGCATGTTTATTTGTGAACTGAAGGATTTCTTGTTCTTGATAACACTGGCTAGGTGCAAGAGGCCGATGAATTCCCGTGACTCGTCCCGTCGGTAAGCTACGGTAAAGTGGTTCCTTCTTTGATAGGATGCCCGTTCGTGTTCTAACTAATATCACCTTCACTTTGCATTCACGTGTACCCGTGCACGGCATCCCGTGCTGTTAATGCTGATGCCGGACGAGCCTTTACGGTGAGCATTCCGCGTAGGGGCGCATCGTGGACAAAATGGCTCTTTTCAGAGCCTTCTGGCGCGTGATTCGCAGACCAGGAAAAACTTCAGAGTGTATTTACTCACAAAAGCACGAGAGCACTGAAGAGAAACGCAAACTCGCCATACCATCGCTCGCACATCAGGGCTGGTTGCCACCTCCACTTCCCCCACGTCCCCAACGTTGAAAGCGGGGCAGACAGACATGCGGGTGAATGGAGCACAACCTCTCAGTCCACCAAAAGAAGACGAACAAGTTTTTCTTCTCTCGCGTGGACATGTCCCTTAATTGTTTACTTCAGCGGAATGAAACGAGACGAATGTGTCGCTCCAATTCCAGGCTTTCCGTGTCGCACGGGCTTGTACGAAATGGAGAACTCGCCGAGGTAGTAGCCGACCATTTCAGGCTGCAGATAAATTGTAGGACAAAAAGTTGATCGGGGTCTGTCCGGTTCAGTTTCCCCGCCGGCGCATTCGCACGCCTATTGTACAGTGGCATGTAAGCTCTGTCTCCTCTGGCACGAGTAAGAGGTACCTACCTTCAGCAATAGTAGATTATGTGCCAGCGATACACACACAACAGCTACACCTCAGAGAGTCTCCTTACCTTGATTTCAACGTTGATGAACTGCTTGCCGTTGTACACGCCGACTACAGAGCCAATCATTTCAGGAACAACAACCAGGTCCCGAAGGTGCGTGTTAACGGGTTCGGGTTTCTCGCCGTAGGCGCAGTTCTTCTTGGAGATCCTGAGTTTCTTCATCAGAGTGGTGGCCTTGCGTTTGATCCCCCGCTGGAACTTGCGTCGCTGACGGGCACGGAAAAGCTCCAGAAGATCCTCCATCTTCATGTCCAAGAGCTTATCCAATTCGATCCCGCGGTACGAGAACGTACGGAACGTACGCCTCTTCGGCTGGTTAGCCGCTGCATCGCCTGCATCCGCCTGAACAAACGCAACAATACAACAACAGAGTTAAATTCGCGAATGCAACGGCCACGATCAGGAAAGAGGAAACCTTCAACATTCACAGCTCTACAGAAAGTCAACCACAGTTCAACGACAATTAGGTCGCACGTCCTGGGCGTCTGCCCATCGCAAAAAGCTTTGTGTGAGGTACCCCGCGGCGATGTTAACCCACAAGGGCGTGGCCAAGCCGACCCCCACCACCGCCAATGACGTCTCAGAATGCAGTGAGGCTAATAAATGGAAGTCCTTTCAAGCAGAACAGACATTACTCTACGAAGAAAAAAGACGCTGAGGCAACTCGGGTCTCGACACGAAACACGACAAACGTCGGCGGGAGCCGGCCGCGTCGACGCGGCCCAATGCGCCACCAAAAAGCGTGAACGCCACTGGGCCACAGCACCATATCATGATCCCCCTATAAAAGCTTGTTTTCAACAAACAAGCTCCAAATCCACCTGATTAAGATTACGAGTTGTTGCTCTCCGTTTCCGAGACTGCGAAACGCCCACTGTCCTTGTTCGCTTGTGCTATCTCTGCATGCACCCCGGTCTGACGCGAATACAGCAGAACTCAGAAAAGTGTCTTCACTCCTCATTCACGGCTTTTCTCTCACATATGTCTGACTCACGAAAACCACTGGACAAAAAGCAGCAGCGAGGTACAAAAAACAGACAAACCCCACACACCACTGCAGAGTATCCGCCAGCAAACATGGACCGCCCTCTTCTCCGGTCAACCACGGGGCCGCCTGCTTACCATCTTCAGTGGGTTAATGTGACGCAACTGCAGGGGAGAAGACAAATCAAACGTCCAGCGGAGTGGTAAAAAACTGGAAGCTCCGTCCTCAGTGACAAAGAAACGCCAGTAAAACGTTCGCGCACGTGCGGCCACAAACCGGAACCAGCAGCGCCACGTGCTGATGAGAAAATGCATGCGATGCGAGGTGTGGTCAGGTTCGGTGCCAACTTGTCAAGGGGTTGTTGGGGTACTTCAACGTCGACCTATCTGCGGAGCATTGAGGTAGTCCGTGTACCTGTAAGTGTCCCACTTGACTTCGCGCGTGCGGTGAGGGTTGTTTTGTAAGGCCTTGCGAGCGTGAGAGGATTTGCGCTTTACGAAAGGGAAGACCGTTCAACCGTTCGTGGGCGCTGAGCGTCGTGCCCCAAGCCAGCGTGAAAGCTGGCGTGTCTGCGAACGAGAGGTGAAGCGCTGCAACGGGACACGGTCCCACAAAGGCAGCACCGAGTGAGGGACTGGTATGTGGCGTGAAACCAAGACCACAGTTCTCTCGGAATTAACGTACTAAGTGACGGAGGAAAAACCAAACGGTGAGTGAATGTTAAGAAACTGAATAAAACGAAGCAGGCGAAACATTTGCGCCCTTACTCCTCTTTTTCTTGCAGGGCCAAAACGGAGTTGGCAGGTGCATATCAGCATATGTTACAAAGCTTATGCGCAGTGCATGTTGGGCCGGATCAAAAATTACATCCCGGTCAACAGACTTTCGCCTCTCTAGGCGTTATCTCTTACGACGATTGGAAAAGAGGCTGAAAACCGTACTGCGAGTGTTATCCAACGTGTTGCATAATTTACGCATCCGACGAAGGTGCCGCTGTCCAGCCAACTAGAGGGAGGGCGGGAAACTGCCGACGGCCAAGTGACGCATGGGCCGTTTTTCTCACACTAAATTTTGCGCTGAGAATCGAAATAACTCAAGAACACTCAAGAGGTCCCCTCATGAACTGTGGTGAGATTTCCGCGGCCGCTGGCCTTGCCCTGGGACACCTCTGCCTCGGCGGTGCTTCCCAGATATTCCGCGGCAGCCACAAGAAGCGGCCTGCGTTTTAGTCTAAGATTAGATGCAGGATTGCAAGCAAAGCATGTGTGTTATGTACGCATACACCTGCTCGCTTCACCTTGCTGCTGTCGATCGACTATTTGACCTCCACCAGCAGTTGCAGAGAGACGGTTGTACCCTAGTCTTCGCATAACGCTCTGTCATCCATATCTTCCTGCCCGTTGCCAGCGGCGTGTAGCGATGTGATGAAGAGGTGATCACGTATATAGAGGCAGCAGCTTCAGATAGTCTTCCTTCATGTCATGATCTCATTATGTGGATGCTGTCTTCGACTTCGAGCGCATTCGACTTTCGACCGATGCGACAGAAGACGGGCTTCATTACACAGGCCTGGTGACACACTCCTGCCTCATCTGCTTAATGCCATTTGGGCTATTGTCTTTGCTGTGTTACTCAAGCGAGGTTTTATTGTTGTGCTACGATGCGCGTCGCATCTCGCTCCTATGCAAGGAAACCGCGGAGCTCCGAGTGGAACGCGTGTGAGTTGTTGCTCTCCATCGATCAAATACGTTTTCGTGACTCAACGCAAATTTCTGGTGACAGGAAACCCCACAGCCGGTTTTGTTCGTTTCTTGCATATTGGTATCGTGTTCATTTGACTAGTTGCCCTGTAGGAATATTGCCTCCGCTGTACAGTGGGCACTGTATGATAAATACGACGACAGAGGTGCTACCGTGGTGTTGATAAAAAGGGAGGAACACGTATGCTTCAAGATCCCGAATCCATCCTGATCTCTTTTCACTGAGTATTCCAATACTTGGTGCCGTATGTGTATGCCCCCGTGGGGGAAATGAAGATAGCATTTCTTCTCTCCTACCATGTACCACATCTTCGGCACGTCCAGCAGCACCGGTATTTGAACTATACACGGCAAACCATAATGGACGAAGCAGCAACCATACACGTTGCACGAACTCATCTTCCCCATGGAGATCATGTTGAGGGAAGGGGAAGACTGGACACAAAGGTGATCCCCTCGACTTCGTAAGTCGTGAAGTCTGTTTTCAGTGGCTGACCGCGAGGGCTATTGGGTCCGATAAGTCTGCCGAAGATGGCCGCAGTCTTAGAGTCAAATTGGTTCATAGCCAAAGTCACCTGGCGAAGACAGCTACAGAAAAAGAGCACACAGGAAACCAAGAGCGTGCTATGAGCCCATAAAGTTACTTTTCCTTTCTCTTGCAGCGTACAGTCCTGCTCGGAGAAGCAGGGTTACGATTGTGGAACGAGCACTCCCTGGCTGCTCTTCTTTGTCCACCACAGGCACTGACAGCCATTTAGCAGTACGGGGTGGTAAAACATCATGTGTCCCCTTTGAGGAAACACCGAGGTGACAGCAGCGAATTGTGAGAACCCCGCTTTGATCGATCCTATATAATATACGCCAGTGAGTCGTCGGTTCGGTGTTCAGGCGATTTCGCTCAACGATGGAGACGTGCGCCCCTCAAAAATACGGTTAGGAACAGAGCCTAATACAGAAGCGTCATTCCCTCAAATCCTGGACCCCGAAAGTGCCAACAACTTTCTTCCAACTGAATGTCTCACTCATTGATCATGAGGGCTCCCGCCAGGTCCACTAAGCCTTGGGGGGCTATGCTGTTGTTGTTCAAGTGAAGAACCTCCAGTTTGTGATTCGCGTGTACGCCGACCGCTATGTATCTTGCTCCGTGTTCCGCCAGTCTGTTGCAGTCAAGGTTGAGAACCTGTAGCGGCGTGTTCGCTCGAAGGAGATCGCAGATGGCCTTGGCGCCTAAAAACCTGACGGCGAATACAAGCACCGATGGGCGGGGCAGCAAAGTACTAGGAAACGCGCCAAATAGAAGGTAGAGACACTTTTAAAACGGCCTGTGGCGATAGTGGGACGATTTGGGTTGTGCTCTTGTCCGAACTGGGGTGCGACTGACACTGTGTGACGCAAGGAAGAGCTGTGGAATACGTACCAGGTGAAGCAAATGACTATGGGGGTCAAGTCACGCGATCACGCGGAAATGAAAGTATGTGTCAGCAGAGTAGGAGACACGAGTCAGAGCAGGTGCGAGCTGGTCTATGCTTCTCGGAAACCGGGTGACATAAAAATTTACTTATCCGTCTTCCCAAATCGATACTTTCGCTTGCGGATAACGGCTATATATCAGCTAGCCACCTTTTCAAGGCGACTCTAAAACAAACGTCTAACTAGCTTTCCACAGGACAAAGCGGCAGAGGAGCAAGAACAACGGCGAAGTGCATACGGTAAGCCTTCACACGCGTAGCGCATGTAATAGGCCCCACTACCGACTGACTACAGACGACTCAGCAGAGAAACAGCAGCTTGTGCCGGAGTCGCGCATGCGCACAGAAGTCCTTCTCACGTAATCTGGTTGCAGGAGAGATCAATTTTTTTGAGGGAGGTGTTTCTTTTCAGGGAGGGCACCATCACCTTAACTCCCTGATCTCTTAGTCGCTGCTTCGAAAGACACAGCTCCGTCAGCGTATTGTTGATTTCGACCATGCTATGTGAAGGCACGCACGCGAGAAGAAAAATGTGGCTCCTGGTTTTTCATAAAATCAGAGCGTTCCGAGGACTTCGCATATACTTGTGTGCTCATTTCCCATACGCAACGTATGCCAGACATTTCAGTTCGGGGAATAATACACGTCTCTTTTGACACGTGCCATCAATTCCGTGTTGCATCACTCTCGGAACCGTGTTCCGCAGATCTCTAAGGCGCGCAGGACATTGAAACGTTCTCTGAGCACCGGATACCTCTGTCCCCACCAGTCTCTTCTTTACTTTCCCATTCAAATGGCTATGTCACCATGGCGTTTTCAACAAAAAACGAACTGATACGACTTGGGGGAGGCTACTAACCTGCCGAGATGAAAGCAGTGGTCTGGTTGCACGAGAACTTTCTCCACATCTGCGATGTTCAAGCTTTCCAGTGTCTGCAGAAACCCATCAATGCACACGTAATTTTTTCACGCCGCTGATGAAGGGTAATGTCGAGAAATCAGAAGAGTGACACACATCCGAGGGCAACGAAATGCCCAAGACATACAAGGCTGCCTGCACGCAAGGACCCTGTACCGGTGGGGGAGTTCCTTGCTACCACTCTCTTCGACTTACTAAGAGAAGCACCTGGCATAAACACTTTATGGAGAGCACCGGATGCCAGAAACAAGCATGTTGGAAGCCGAGTGTGTGTTTAGCTGGTGGTGAGAAGGCTAACATGTTGGTTGGCATGTGACTGCTCACTCCACGAGGAAAACCACTTCGATGTATCATGCTACGAACGACCCACCGAAACGGGTGACGACAGATCTGGCGTGTCACCGCGTTGGCCGAGTCCTGACTAGCGTCGACTTTCCTGCTCACCACGGGCCGAGGCACTTACGCGGTTCGCCTCCTTTAGTGTGGTGGTGATGGCAATGAGACCGTCTAAGGCAATATGGCACGAACCCACATTCAACCGCCTCAGGCTCCGGTTTGACCGCAACCATTCCGCCAGAGCTAGAGCCCCTTCATCGCCGATCGGGTTGAGGCTGAGATCGAGATCCTCTATCCATGAACAGTTTCTAAGGCCTTCGCACAGTTTCTTCGCACCGAGCCCCTCGATGTCGTTAGCACGCAAATTCAAGGAACGCAGGGCCGTACATTTATGTAGAACTGCAGAAAGTGAGACTGATGAGTTGTTAGACAATCTATTGTAAGGTAAACTGAGAGAGCGCAGTCTCGGTCCACATCGGGCCATAGTTATGGCTGCAGGTACCATGCCGGGATCGTCTAGTCGGCGACAAAACACAGCCTTCAAATTGCCAGGACAGTGCACATGTATATGCTGCTTCAGAGGATCCAGATGTCCCGTACCCCCGGTGCCACTGTCAGCGGCCTCAAATGCCTCAATGAGAACAGGATTTGGTAGTGTTCCAATCTCCTGACAGCACCGCTTGTATGCTGAAACCAAGGGCTGGCCCGATTCTGCTGCCGGTACGTCAATGTGTTCAACGTATGGCTGATGGCGTCTTGGGGCTGACTCGCAGGCAAAACACAACGCCTCGGTTCCGCTGACATCTTCCGCACCTGAGACGTGTACATTCACCTCTGGCGAAGAGCGAGGTTACACTTTCGGGCAGGTAGGTGTCCAATGCCCCGCTGGGGTGACAGTCATACTGTGTACCACGACGCTTCTGTCATTCCATCCTCCCGGCTACTGCCCACCATAGACGGTTTGCATGTTTCCGCTCTCCTGCGTTTTGTCTTGTTGACCAGACGCAGTGACAGAGACTGCATCAACGCCATGAAAGGATCGTTAATGATACTAATGCATCGGTAGTGGCACTCAAAAGCCGACTGGATCCTCGGCAACTGTACGCCATTTTCGGATTGCTTTGATGTAGGTTCTGTTAGTATCTTGCTTCTCCAGAAGTGAGCATTAATTCCTTTCAGGGACTGTTGAGAGCGTGAAAGCTGCTCTATTGTGCTGTTCATGACCTAATGCCAAGTGCATTAAGTAAATTGGTGTCCAGCGAGTATTTGAAACCTGTGCTCCAATGAATCCACAGGTACCGTTCATTCTGTTCATTCTGCGTAGTACTACGATGCTTGACCAGTGGCCCTTCATCGAACTCCTCTCCAGTTGCCTATTCTAAGCATGTTGACCACAGAAATCCTTCCACCACTCTCCTATTTTCCTTTGATAACAACGCACAGTTTGCACAGTTGTATTGGGTCATCAACGTCGGCGGGCATCCGTCATTCTCTACCGACTCTGCACCAGGAAGATGAGCGGCTTCAGTGCTATTCTGTCGGAGCGAAACTCTCGGACGTGTCTCTGTCTCACCCCGTTTTCGATGGCAGAACGGCCCGCTGCTAGTGCTTGCCCTTCTCACAGCCTGACCTCCCGCGACACCAGTGCCGTCACTTGGGCGGTCCACTTTCCACCAATTGAGATATTCATCGTGTGCGTGTAGATCCGCGGGTGAGCTCTCCACTCTGTCTTCTGGTGTGCCCGGTTGCCGGTAGGAAGCAGAGGTAGCTGAGGGAGCCGACATCGGACAAGTAGCATTTAGGGACGAGCCCCGTTCTGAAGAGTTCTCCGCTGCCTCTGTAGCCTGGAGTCTGTGGTGCGCAACCGGAGTACCCGTAGACTCAAGCGTGGCATCGCGATCCTCTGCTCCCGCGGCAGGTGCCGGGTTGCTTGCATCGGCGGCCTCGCGAACCTGCGGTTTCACGGGGCTGCCGCCATCGAAGTCGCCGCTATCCCGGTGGGAGACAACGTGCCCCAACATGGGAATTTTAGGCACAAAACGCGCTAGCTATGTTGAAGAGGAACAGACAGACATCTACGCTTTGTCGGCTCCACCCTAAAGACGTCCGGCTGGTAGTCATTTCGATGCCTTACACGCATGACACCTTCAGGGCTTCACGCTTTCAACCAGCATTTCAACCCGATTTTATTCCTGAGGGGCCCCACCAAGAGCGACACACGTTCGCTAAACGGCAAGAGCAACGCGTTTTTTCTTCCATGGTTTTCAGCAGTTGCATTCCTCCATGGGTGATGAATCCTGACAGCTGCATGGAGACACTGTAGCGCTTCGCACCTCTCCTGAATATATTCGCTAGTATACGGATAGTTACGTCAACATCAGCTGCTACATCCAATTTGTTGACGCCAGTGTCCCGCAAAATCGCCGTGAAGCTACGGTGGGAGAGGTGGTGTGCGCCTTCATACTTTTGGATTTCCCAGTTTATCAGACGCGAACCCTGTCCTCTCTGACGGCATCCCTTGATTTTCGACGATAAAGAGACCTTCTTATTCGACAGACCGGACCATCCACTTTATCTTTTTTGTATCACTGGCGAAGGACAGAAAGAAGTAAAAACACAACGGATAACACAGGTTGTCGCGCAGTTTACGTTGCGTGGTGATCCAAGATGCTACACATCGGAGCCGACGTATCTGGGGGAAACGTGGAAGGCTGTTTGCCTACAACCAAATTTATGGAAGCCACGGGAAAATTTACTGGAACAGTATCATGGATCCCAGAATGGGACGGCTGTGTAGCGTCGGCCATCACGAGACTCTAGACACCTCTCCTTCAGCCAACTACGACTTAGCTAGGTCGTACCAGTTGAGGAGCTGCCGCGCACCGCTGAGTCATGACACTACTGTGGTACACATGAGTCAGACACGGGCTTTTACCCGGGACTTCCAGTAGCTTTGATGGTGATGATACTTGAGCAAGCAATGTCAACACAACTCGAGCGCACACTGCTGAAAAACATCACGATCGCCTACCAATCTCTAACTTGAATAACGCATTGCCTTGACTACCGAGCACTTCCACAGAGACCAACTCTGTATTCTATTCTTACTGTGCAGATTCCCAAATGAGCAAACTCCATTTTTTTTTGCTTCTCACACACAACTCTTCGTCGGTCAGTGCGTCACTCCCCGGCGTGGAACACGCCCCATACAGCGCCCACCGGTCTGTCGAGAATCAACTCGACGAAACCGGAGACTCTTTTCATCTGCATTTCGAGGATCGTTGTTGCGTACACTGGCCGGAATTCTCGGCCGTTAGTGCCATATTCGTTACAGAAAAAGTAATTGCCTCTGGTGCCAACACCGACAGTGCCACTACTGCACTCTTTGTCTGTTCTGATGTTGCAAGACGGGCGTCAGTCGCCAGGTGACTGCGATAGCCAGTCGCGTTTGTTCGGTCAGCGTCACTGTCTTCGCTAGGCCCCATACTGTACGAGTTGCTCCTCTAGAAGCTGCTTCCGTAATCTAAGAGGACGATGCGACCTCACTGCTTAAGTTTTTTGTTCCCCCGAACGGCCCTCGCCCGGGCACTACGAAGCCGCACCGAGCGGATAAACACTGCATCGATGGAGTGGCTTTGCCGTTGAACGGTTTTCGTACACCTGTGTCATAGTCTTTCCCGCCGGATTGCAGTTTTTTGTGCTGACACCAATGTAAACGAGACTTTTCCCACTCCTTGGTGTACAACTAGCGATGCTCTTCTCTTGACACGTCTAGCGCACGACAGGGCCCTCGAACGTCGCCGTAATTTGCTGAGCATCTCCTGTTGAGTCACTTCCGATATTGCCAGAACACGCACGTATGCAGATGAACATAACACTGACTGGTAATATGGAGGCTTTAGGGAGAGAGGGAGCACCTTGCAGTTTGATGGCAAAGGCTTGTCGCGCACTATGTCCTGAGGACCGCTACATACAGCATGCGACCGGGGCGCGCGATTCTTTCACCGAACTTACCTCGTTACGTGCATAGTTCTCTGAACATACTCTTGACACAGTGAGTTTCAGTACGGACAAATAGTCAAAACAGCGCATGGAAACACTGAAGCGATTCCCGACTGTGATGAGACGTTGATGGACAGACCGTACAGTGTTAAACATGCTACAGTAGACATACTAATACTAACCAAGACCAAAGAAGGCCGAGACAGTGATAGAGCAGTAAGAAACGAGTGCTTCACAGACAAACCACATACACAGCCCTGCTTGTCATACCGACAGCGCGCTGCGACCTCTTGCTTCCTCGTACCACTTTCGTACCTGCCATAGAGTATATGACTTCTCTCTACATTAAAGCTGCACTCACAGGAAGACAAGCCCTCCATGCCCAATGCTCCTTCCCGCATTCTCTCCTCCCCCCGAAAACACAAGCATTGTTCCACCTTGGAAATTCCGGCTCTGTCCACCTAGTTTCTGCACCTGTTTGTTCGTGGCTTATATTCAATCATTGCTCCCTTTCCTATTTCTTGTAGTCTACGGCAGAGACGGCAGCTGCCACGAAGAGCATGCAATCGGGATGGCAGCCGTATGGATTTCTAGACGAAAAAAACTGAACGGAGAGAACGTAAGCGAAAAAGAGGCAGTTGTACCTGAGAGAAGTCGACTGAGCGAAATCAGAGGAGCTCCACCGTCGTCCCTCTTCGATGTAACTCCCCGTTGAGGGAGATTCCGCAGCAAGGTTCTCGAGAGACCGGGCACTTGCCTTCTGCGTGCGTAGCACCGGTGTCCCTCACGTGAATCTGACTGCGTCACGAGGATGACCAAGAATGCTGGTGGTGCCGCACCGGGAAAAAACCGCTTTATCACATCTGCCTTGCAGCCTTTGCTTTGCGCGGTTCGGGAAGTCCCCTTTCCGTCTATCTCAACCGCGTACCCAGGAGCACTGATGCTTTAGAGGAGAGACAGATGTGGTTATTAGCGCGTGAGTGTTCGCTTCAATCCTATCCCACACGGCCCCACAGGTACCTGCACTACCGCTACCCCACCGTCACCTTATGTTCATATCTCATCACGCAGCTGGTCTGGTCATTGCTGCCTCTTGGCTGCTCTTCTTTGGCGGGGAGTCTCCGCACCTCAGGACCGCTCGGGATCTCCCAAATTTTCACGGACGGCGGCGACTCTCGGTTCGCATCCACTTCTGGCTCGTCCCGCGACCTCTCCAGCGTCAGAGGGTTCTGACTCACAGTGACCGGACCCGTTCGCGGACTGGGAACTGATGCCACTGCCGGAACTCGGAAAGTCGACTAGAACGTTGCGCACCAGCGTCCCGCGCCCACCTGGATCGCACCGCCGCGGATGCCGAGGCACGTTCGCCGCTATATAGGGATTTGTAGCTTGACGCTCAATGCTTCCTTCCCGGCCACCGGTGACGCGCGTTCGGACCTTACGAACGCTGTCCCCAGCCGCGGATCTCTCAAAGTCCTTCCCTGGACCTTCGGCACCACCGCGGCCGCCGTCACAGAAGCGACTCGTATGACACTCTTTCCTCTCCAACGCAGACGAGCCTGTCTCTCCGTCTCTTGTTGCCTCCATCCGCTTTCGCGCTTGGTCAACCGCCCCCGCTTCTTTCGCCATACCCTCTAGCTCAGCCTCCCCCGACGCCTTGTTGCTCTCCCGCTGGTGCCCTGCCTCTGAGAAGTCTCGCTCGGAGACCGTCACCGGTTCTCTCAGCGGACGGGACGCCTGGTGATCTACGGCGGACTGAAAATTTCCTGCAGAGAATCCTTTTCCACTCATCTTGGAAACCTTTCCAAGCACTGCCTTTCCTGTCTCCGTCTCCTCTGCGCCATGGCTGCGCCGGCGGGCGAGCTTGGCCGAGTCTGGAAGCGCCTCTGGCCTGTGTGCCTCGTCCGCTCCAGCTGGCGCTTGCCGACCTAAAGACGCCCTGGAACCTCCAGCACCGAACACGAGCGCCGACGAGCTGTGAGACGACGCCGCGGGACCTCGGCCGACTTCGCGATGCTGTCCCCGCGCCGCGCTCGAAGCTGCTCCTGCGCCGAGCGACGAGTCGCTCTGGCGACAGTAGCCGCCGCCACACCGCACCCATTCTTTATCCAGTTCCGGAGAAAACGGGACTGGGCCTGACGTGGACGGCTCGCCAGCAGCCGCCCGAACCGAGCGCAGTGGATGACGCGGGCCTTGGCACCTAGGAGTGTTCGCCGGAGCTGGAGACGAGGGGAGCGCCGCTTTGCTTCGGGGCACGGCCGCGGTCGCCTTGTCTCCGCGGCCTTTCTGGACGACCTCGGCCTTCTCGTCTCGGCCTTTCTTCTCAGGTCCCAGCGACGGCGACGCGGACACAAACAGGGAAGCGGCACTGGCACACTCGAGCGTCTTGCCAACATCCTCGCTTGTGTGCTCTCTCGGCTCGGCAGACTCGCCACCCGGGACAGACCTGGCCCGCCTGTCGGAAGGCGCAGTCGGGCGAGGAACTTTGGAGAAGGGAAACATGAACTGGGTCGGAGAAGAGCACCCAGAAGGCGCAGGTAGAGAGGACACGCCTAGCACGGAGTGAAACGCGAGAGGCGCTGTGCCTGCGGCCGGAGCTGCCGGACAGGACGGGAGCGGAGTGCCTCCGGCAGCCGCACCAGCGGCTCGGGCCTCACATGGCGAGGGAGTCGAGTGACTTGAGTGTGCACCTTCGCGCGCAGTTTTCTTTGTTTTGTCTCGCAAAAACGCAGGAAAATTCACCAAGCCGCGACCGCCCCGCTTGCGACCCTGGTATCTGCCCAGATGCGGACTTCTTGCTTGCGCCCATGCCGCCATGATTCGGGGTGCCAGGCCTCGCCCTTCCTCATCGACGCTGGCCATCAAATTCGCTGCGTCCTCCTCAGGTTCTTCCTGCGTCCGTGTCTCTTCACTCTGCCTCGCGTCCGTCCTCTCCAGGGGCCCGTCTTCCGCCTGGTCTTCGCCTGTCTCCAGACCCGAGTTCCGCGCTGATGTGCCGTCTGCTTCCCCCTCTCCGGCAGCGTTTTCGCCTGCTGTTTTCGCGACTCCTGAGCCAGCCTGCGCGTCAGACCCAACATTGTTTTCCTTCCCCTCTCCGGCAGCGTTTTCGCCTGCTGTTTTCGCGACTCCTGAGCCAGCCTGCGCGTCAGACCCAACATTGTTTTCCTTCCCCTCTCCCGCAGCGTTTCCGCCTGCTGTTTTCGCGACTCCTGAGCCAGCCTGCGCGTCAGACCCAACATTGTTTTCCTTCCCCTCTCCGGCAGCGTTTTCGCCTGCTGTTTTCGCGACTCCTGAGCCAGCCTGCGCGTCAGACCCAACATTGTTTTCCTTCCCCTCTCCGGCAGCGTTTTCGCCTGCTGTTTTCGCGACTCCTGAGCCAGCCTGCGCGTCAGACCCAACATTGTTTTCCTTCCCCTCTCCGGCAGCGTTTTCGCCTGCTGTTTTCGCGACTCCTGAGCCAGCCTGCGCGTCAGACCCAACATTGTTTTCCTTCCCCTCTCCGGCAGCGTTTTCGCCTGCTGTTTTCGCGACTCCTGAGCCAGCCTGCGCGTCAGACCCAACATTGTTTTCCTTCCCCTCTCCGGCAGCGTTTTCGCCTGCTGTTTTCGCGACTCCTGAGCCAGCCTGCGCGTCAGACCCAACATTGTTTTCCTTCCCCTCTCCGGCAGCGTTTTCGCCTGCTGTTTTCGCGACTCCTGAGCCAGCCTGCGCGTCAGACCCAACATTGTTTTCCTTCCCCTCTCCGGCAGCGTTTTCGCCTGCTGTTTTCGCGACTCCTGAGCCAGCCTGCGCGTCAGACCCAACATTGTTTTCCTTCCCCTCTCCGGCAGCGTTTTCGCCTGCTGTTTTCGCGACTCCTGAGCCAGCCTGCGCGTCAGACCCAACATTGTTTTCCTTCCCCTCTCCGGCAGCGTTTTCGCCTGCTGCCGGCGTCTCAGGCCCTGCGTCGTCGCCAGCGACAGACGACCGCTCCGCCGAACCCTCCAGCACCCGCGTGAGCTTCCCGGCCTCTCCGGCTCGGCGCCCCTTCGCGCCGGACTTTGACGCAGCACCCGGAGACAGCGGAGACAGCGGGTGGAAACTGGCTTGGGTTTTGCCGGAGTTTCCGTGGTTGGCGTAGGTGTTGTATCTCTGAAGAGGAAGCGAAGAAGACTGGAACGGCGCGCCCACACCGCTGAAAAAGTTCCCGCCGCTCGCGCCGCCGGAGCCCGACGGAGAGAGGGGAGGAAAGCGGCTCTGCGTCCCACTGGGCAGCGAGGCCAGCGCGGGGTCCAGCACGGAAGGCCGGAAAGGGACGGAGACCGTAGGCTTGTCCTGCGTGGGAGAAATGGTTGTGGCTGCGATGGTGGACGCGCGCCGAAGAACGTCATTCTTCTTCTTCGCCTCGCGCTCGGCCTTTTGGCGATCCCGGTCCTTCGCGCCGCGGTACTCCTTCGCGGTCGTTTCAAAGTGCGAGTAGAACTGCCCGAACCACCGGAGAGGCTCCGGCCAAACGCAGTCCGCCTTTGTGAGGCCCATGAGGCCCCGAAGGCGCAACTGGAGGTCTTCGGCGTCTTCCGCCTTCTTCTTCAGCTCGCCCAGGAGCGCCTCGCGACTCTCGATCCACTTTTCCATTTTCCCTGCGGCCCCGCCGAAGGCGCTGCGCCGGTCGCCGATCTGCTTCGTCCACGCACTCAGCTTCTTCTCAATGTCCCCGAACTGGAGAAGATCTTTCAAGTCCGTTCCCTTGGCTGCATCCACCTCCTGGAGGACGCGCATCTCTTCGCACGCCGCCGGGTTCTGCTCCAGGACCGTCTGGACCAGCACTCGAAAGAGATTCGTCGACCGATCTTTGCTCGTGCACGAGGCCAGCTGGCCGACAAAGTCTTTTAGTTTGAAGCCGAAGCCTTCTTTGCTTCCGCGGTTGACGCAGTTGCCGAGGCGCACGACCAGACCGAGGATGCCCTTGAAGGCGTCGCTGTCGAGAATATTGTCGAGGTGGGAAATCGCCTGGCAGTACTTGTTCAGCTTCTCGCGCTTGCTCTCCAGTTCCTCGTCCACGGCGCGCCGCTGCAGGAAAAAGTTCAGCTTCTCGCTCCCCAGCGACACGTGCTTGATCAAGGTGAAGTAAAGCTGATCGGCAGCAGGCATGTGCAGCACCTCCTCCGGGGTCTTCGCCTTCAGTGCCTCTGCAGCGCTCGGCTCCGGCCAGTACTGAGTAATGTTGTCAGCCAAGTTGGAGTCAATCGCCAGCGTGGTCGGGTCGTCGATCTGCGCCGCGAGCGCTTTGAAGTCGTCCACGGTTGACAACTTGTACTTCTTCAGACAGATCTCCACGTTCTGACTGGCTTTCGCATCGAGAACGCCGGAGTTCTTCTTCGCAGGCCCTCCGTTTTCTCCCGGGCTGGCTGCAACACTTTTCTTCGCCTTCAACAACAACTCCTTCTCGTCGTGGTAAAAGAGATCAAAGAGCTGAACGAAGTCGAGGCGATAGCGAAAGGGCTGCTTGAGAGGCGCAGAGGAGAATGGAGTTTCACTTCCGGCATCAGCGGCGACCGCGCCATTCTCGCCCTTGCTCTCTCCCTCTTTCCCTCCGCGCTTCTCGCTCCCTCTCAGACTCGATTCAGCAGAACGCTCAAAGGACGGAGAGGCCGAAGACGGAGCGCCACTGCTTGCGATTCGTTTGCTGTCCTCGTGGAGTTTTTCGGCGGCACCACTCGCGGCGGTCTGGCCGCAAGCAGCTTCTGAAGCCCCTTGGCCCTCGCAGGGAGGAGACAGTTTCCCGTTCCTTTCGTCCCCAGCCGACTCCTGAGGAGCAGCGCCTCGGGTTTCGCTTTCGCGCTCGGCAGCGCTCACGGAAGAAGCCAAGCGAGCGTCTTCCGACTCCGCATGCGCACTCGGAGAGGCTAAGGAATAGCGGTCAAGAAGGCCTTCGAAAACAGTCCCCGACACCTTGTCCTCAGGCAGCGGCGTCCACTGCAGCTTCGTGGCGGCTTTGAACCCAGGCGGAGGTTTGGGCACGTGCTTCTCAGGAATGAGAAACCTTGGTCCCGCGAGGCCTCCCACGCCTTTCGCCTTCGGCCCTCCTCCTTTTCCAGGCGGCGGGCCCTTCCCCCCAGGAGGGCCTTTCCCCACAGGAGGGCCTTTCCCCCCAGGAGGGCCTTTTCCAGCCCCAGGAGGGGGCCCAGGCCCTCCTTTTTTTGAAGCCACATCCGCCGAGGAAGCCTGCCCAGTCGGGGCTTTAGGCGCGCCTGGAGGTTTTCCTGGACCTTTTTTCGGGGCGGAAGGCGCCTGCCCTGGCGGACCGGCGGCTTCTTCTGGAGCGGCCTTGGCGCTCGCAGCAGTGGCCGACAAAGCGCCTGGAGGCGGTCCCGACGGCTTCCCTTTGCCACAAGGTTTGGAAGCCGCGGCGGCGCCAGGGACGGAAGATGAAGGCAGACGTGGACCAGTAGAAGGCGATGCGCATTTCGAGACCTCAGAAGAGAGAGACTGTGAAGAAGATAGAGGGCTGTGGAGCGCGTCATCCGTTTGAACGGAGACATCGGCCAGACGCTTTGGTGGACTCGAGTGCTCAGCTTCCGTAGAGGAAGAGTCCACGCGCTCTGGAGGAGCCGAAGGAGACGACGCGAACGAAGCGTGAGCGATGCTACGCTTGTCTTTCTCGTGGTTTTCTGGCCCTTGAACAGGCGTCCCCGCCTCCCCGACTGCTCCCGTGCTCGAGGGGGGAGACGCAGGGGAATCCAATTCAGGACAGCGGCTCGAAGCTCTCTCCGGAGTTCCCGCGTCAGCGACAGGATCGGGTCCGGCAGCCTGTTTTTCCTGTGCCTCCTTCGTGGCGCTTGCCCCTTTGTCGCTATCCTCTGTTTCGCTCACGCCTTCCGCCTGCTGTTCGTGGATGGCTGTCTTGAGAGTCTCCGAGAGGTTCTCGAGCTGCAGAAGGAGATGCTGAAGTCGCACATTCTGTTTCGCACCTTGCTTCGTACTGGCCTCGCCTTCCCCTTTCTCTCCTCCAGTGTCCCGATGCATCGACATGGCGCGCTGGACAGCGGACAGCACCAAACCGGTGAGGCTGTCTTGATTCTCTGCGCCGCTGTCCCCTTTCTTGTCTCCATTCTCTTCCTTGTCACCCCTTCCATGACACGCCGCTGCTGTCGCGACTGTCGGCAACCGATCCTCGAGCGGGCCAGCACCCTGTCTCCTGTCTCCCCGGTCTCCCTTGCCATCGTCCCCGTCTCCTGCGTTGCGTTTCTTCTCGCCACGGTGCTCCGTCGACCGTTTCTCGGAGACCCGGCGCAGCCCCTCGGCGCCCGGACCAGGTGTAGGGGGACCAAAGGGCGCGCTGTCCCCCTGCGGTCCCTCAGCCGCTGCGTCAGTCACGAGTCCGCACGCATACGTCCTGGTACGGAGAACGGGACACGAAAACAACCCGGGATCCTGCGCTTCGCCGTGACGCGAAGCCGAAGGCGAGAGGTCAGGAAGCGGGAAAAGAGACAGGAGTCTCCTCGGCGCGCATCGCGCCGCCGCTTTGTGTCCTGTGCGTCTCTCTCTCTCAATGTGGGCGACTCCTCGGCCCGCTGGCTGCCGGAGACCCGCAGGCGCAAGAACTGTCTCCGGGGCGGACTGCCACCTTGACGGCTCTTCGCTGAGGACAGTCAGCAACGAGCCGGGAGCGAGCCGGAACGAATGGGCAACCGGCAGGCCGCCCCTGTCTGTCTCTTCGTCGGCTTCTTCCGGTCGTGCGTCGCCCTTCCCCGCCGAAAACAAGGACGCCATATCCACGAGATGCAGAGGCGAGCTCCTGTCGGCATCCTTCTCCTCAGGCGTCTCTGTCTTCGTGTATGTCCCCCCCTGCGTCTGCTGCTCGTCGGGAAGCTTGTGCTGCGAACCTTCGGCGAGAAACCGGGAGGCGTGCTTCGACAGCAGCTGGAGGGCCTCCGCGTCGCCCTGGAGCGAACAGACAGCCCGGACAGCTGTCTCCAGACGCGCGAGACGAGCGGCTTTGTCTCCTTGTCCCTCTTTCTCTCGCGCCTCTTGCAGAGCTTCCAACAGACCGTGCTGGGCTGACGGGGTCTGGGCAGCCTCCAGGAACCAAGACAAATCGTTCCGAGAGACACTCGCGATTCGAGACTCCGCGGAGGCGCCGAGCGGGGAGGACGGGTCGGATATTTCTCGCAGAAAAGCGGGATCAGCAAAAGATCCCGACGACACCGACCGCCCGCGGTAGACGGGAGACGGCGAAAGGGAGCGGAGAAGCGAAGGACTAACATCGTAGAATCGGCTTCCGCGAGGAGACGCCGACGGCGAAGCGACACCTGCCTTCGCCGAGGGTCTCCGCAGGAATGCTGCCTTTTCTGTGAACACAAGAGACTGAGAGAGGACGGAGAGCGACGAGGGAGAAGTCGCGCCGCGCCGCATCTCGGCCTCTGGCGACCGCCGGAGTTTCGCGCCCCGTCCCCCTCGGTTTTCTTTGCCGTCCTCTTTCGCCTCGCTGGCCGACTCCTCTCCCAGAGACTGCACACACGTCGTGTAGGCCAGAGTGCTCCTGCTGAGCGAGGTCTTGTCTCCAGAGTTCGCCAGGTCTGTCTCTGCCCCGGCCGAGAGCGAGGCGAAGAGAAGGGACTCTGGACTCGACTCTCCCCGGGCGCATGCGTTTCTCGGGCCTCGGCCCTCGGCGACAGACGAGCAGAGGGTGGCGAGGGAGTTTTGGAGAGAGTCCGCGGAGGCAGGAGACGAGAAGGACCAGAAGGACGGCGAGACGACGGAGACCGACTTCTGCGTCGGAAAGAGCGGCAGGTCACCAGAGCTCAGCGTCCGGTCGAACGCGGGGCTGGGCGGCTCAGAGCCCGACCCGCCGCACTTTGAATTCTCCAGGGCCTCGCGACTGGAGCGGCCTCTGCTGAGGCGCCTCCACAGCTCGCGAGCCTTGACGAGAGGAGAAGAAGAGAAGGGAGAAGTCGAGCGCAGACGAGAGGTTGGCGAGAGAGGCGGAAAGCGACGCCAGCTCTGCCGCGAGTGGAGAGAAGGAAGAGACACATTCCTCCCGGGATCGCAAGGGTCTTCCGGCCTCGCCCCCTGGAGATCGACGCCACTCACATCTTCCCCGGCCTCCGACAGACGCCAGGAACGGCTCCATGGTGACATGAGACGCGTCAAGTTCCCCGGCGACCTCTGTCTCCCGGCCTCCACAGTCTGACGGTCTTCTCCCTCCCCGTCCCTCGAGAGCAGCCTGACGTCCATCGCCGTCGGCGAGAAGGCGCAGAAGCGGTCCCAGGATGGCGACTGGCGTTTCGAATATCTGAAGAAAGAGGGGGACCGAGCTTTCAGGAGACTGTCTCCTCGCCGCTCTCCGCCTCTCCGCGCCTCACCCCCCTCACCCGACGAGACGGCGGCTGCTCCTTCGCTTTCGTCGCCGCAAACGCGCGAACGCGAAGACCGCCGGAGGCTGGACGAGAAGAAAAACGCGGAGGAGTTCGCAGCGGAACATCGGGGAAGCGCGGCAGAGGCATCCCCCGGGGAGTGAGCGGACCGAGACAATTCAGAGGAAAGCGCGTGAGAAGCGAAGGACAAGGGCGAAGGCGCCCCGGAGCTCTCGGGGAACGATGGGTGGCGCAGCAACAGGCGAGGCTTCCGCAGGGATGCAGGCCTGCAAAACGCCTGGCTCTGACTCCGGTGTAGCCCTTGCCGAGCTGCTGAAACCCCGAGAGGAACCAGTGCCTGCTGCGCGCTGCCGGCGCTTCCCTCGCCTTTAGGTTCGCCGTCGCCCCGTTCCCAGGAAGAAGGGACTGCCTCGTCCAAAAAATCGCCCTCGTCTCTCCACTGGTACCAGTTTGGCTCTTGCCCGTCTTGGTCTGCTTCTTCTTCCTCTGCGGATTGTCTCGCACCCCGACGCGAGGACGGCTGCCGGTCTCCCCCCGCCCTTCCCACGTGCCTCGCTGGAGAACCCAAAGAGGCGCTGGCGTCTCCATTCTCGTCTCTCGAGGTTCTGCAATCTCCCCCTCGCGCGTGCTCTCCATCCGCCGCCCGCCTCCTGCCTCTGCACTCAAGTCTAGAGCTCTCCATCGCCGGGGGCGGTCGCGAGGCACTTCCCGCTTCGAACCTCGAGTCTTCTGTTTCTACGGCATGATGCGTTGGACAGTTGTTTGGGTGTTTCGTGAGGAGTCGCGTCCCTCTCAGAGGCGTGCTGTGTCTTCGAGTGTGGCAAGTCTCCGTTTCTGCTCGCGCGGAGTCGTCATTGTCTCTGCGCGTAGTCCTGCGCTTCTCGGGCGTCTTCGCCCGCCGCAGCCCCTCCCCGCTGGCCTTCCACAGCCCCTTAGCTTGCCTCGCGCGCTCTTTGGCCGCGTTCCTGAGGCAGCGCTCCGCGCTCTCTGCCTCCTGGTCCTCGCCCCGGACGCGGGACAGCTCGAGGCGGCTGCTCTGGCTAGCCACTCGGCAGATGGGGGCAAGCGCTGGAGACGAGAGCTGGAGAGCGTCCGGAGACTGGAGACCCGAAGGAGAAAGAGACCGCGAAACGTTTTGCACTTCGGACAGAGTGCCTGGCATCATTCGCCGTCAGGCCCGAGAGCGGCCTCTCTCTTGGCGCGGAGCGCCGCAGCCGAGAAGCAGGCGCTTCACCTTTCCCCCTGGTCAACGGAGGCGAAGAGAGAGCAAAGACAGAGGCAGGGGAAGTCTCCAGCGACAACCGATGAGAGGAGACGACTAAAAAGGCGAGCGGCAACAAATCTCACCTTTGCAATTGCATGCTAGCGAAAGACAGAAACCCAGAGGGTTCGCGAGAAAGAGAGCCCCGGGAAGCGATGAGGAAGACGGGAGAGAGACAGGCGAGAAGAGAGGAGACAATCGAAGCAGAAGGCACGAGATATATACGAGAAGTGACCACCACGCTAGCTACTCCGAGCCGCCGGTGCCCAGGTCTGTGTCGCGCGAACAAGATAGCGCGCTGAAGCGAGCTAGTAGATCTTAGCCTTTTCCGTAGAATGTGTTTCAGCACCTCAGCACAGAGACGGGGGGGAGACAAGGGCCAAGGAAGAAGACCACGAGACAAAAGCCGGGCCGCGCTTTCATCCAGCGCCAAAGTGGAGAGTAACCCGGTCCCGGGTGCGAAACTCGGCGGCAGCTCACGTCTTCTCTCGAGGGAACAGAAAAGAGGAAAGCGGCGACAGGAAGGAAGCGAGAGAAAGCGTCCGCGATCTTTGCTTGTCGGCATGTACGATCCCTACCCGCCGTGAGAGACGCGGGATGGAGGCGTTAGGGAGCGAACTCTTCAAGGGGAATGGGTTGGGAACAGGTAAGAAGAGCGATGAAGAGGCAAAAAGAAAGGACAGACGAGAGAAACAAAGTGGGCTTGGAACAAAAGAGAGGAACAGCAAGGAAGACGGCGGGGACGCGTCACGCGTTTCCGGTCCCGGGAGAGGAGCGGACGGGCGAAAGCGCTCGCTAAATCCGCAGTGTCAACCCTGGGACAGAAGCAGCAGACAGAGAAAATGCCTTTTCGCTCGGAGTTTCCTTTCGGAGCGTGAAACCGAGACCCGAGAAGCGAAGAAACGGGGGCGAACCGCAAGACAAGGATTCAGTGCAAAGCTGCAACACAGCCGGAGCGTTCCTCGTTTAGCGGAGAATGCGTGATTCAGTGGAGTTTGGCGTTTGGAGGTCGAGACGGGCTTTCTTAACTGACAGAAAACGCAGAGAAGACAGAATGGAAAACGGCAAGACCGGACGCATCGAGCGGTAAGCCAGCAGCGAGGGACGCGGCCGGTCTCCCCGGTGTGTAGTCCTGAGGTACTTTGCTGGAAAAGAGGGAACAGGAATGCAAAACTGGGAAGGAAGTCGGAGAAGAGCGCGAAAAGACGAATCCATATTCCCGCGGCCGAGCTCCCCGGCCTCGCAAAAATATGCGATTTCCGGAGCAAACACCGCTTGCTCTATTCACTACTCAGACAAGGATCCCTGCAACTTTTCGACGTAGCTCTTGCCCGCTTGTGGTACCAAGCGCCTTCGACCGCTCTTGGTTTCTCCTGTGCTTGCCTCTGCTTTGTTTGGACTCTGATTTCCCGCTTTTTATCCCCCGAAAGCCGAAAAAGCTGGGCAGCGACTCCGTTCCTTTCCCGAGCGACAAACAGAGGCGGGATCGTCAGCGGCCTCGTAGCGCGAAAAAGCGAACGCGCTCCCGGTGTCTTCCCGAAACCGCTGGCAGAGAGAGGTAGCGAGAGAGGGGTGGGAAGCTTTGTACCCGCTCCGTACTCTTTCCCGTCATTTGAACACGCACTCAACACACAAGTACGATCGCGTTCGCGTTCGTTTCCGTGTCGTTTCCGCGTTGTTTTCATCCTCCAACTCCCCTTTTGCTCCAAAATAGCCGCCGCCTCGTCCGCTCTGTCTTCTTCCGGCGTTGTTAGGCGCTCCGAACCGGCCGGATGGCGACGTGCCGCTGACCTCCTCGGGACATCAGACGACAGAGAAAACATTCTTCGCCCAGACGCTTTCTCACGCACCGAAATGTCTTTCTGGCCTCTGTGATCCGTGTCCTCGAGTTGTCGCTGCGGTGTGTACCTGTGTAAACCGGCGGGAACCGGAGAGGGAGAGGACCTGATCCGTCGAGAAGTTCACGCGCCGCAAAGAAAATCAACCTGAACGGGCGAGAACAGAGGAAGAAACGACGAGGAATCTGGAGTGCCTTCCACGTGGCACGAGCGAGAAGGTGATGTAGGACTGAACAGGCACCCCCCCGGAGAAGCCGAGAGGAGATGGACAGTCTCGACAGAGGCTCGCGATCTCCCGTCTTTTTCTGTGTAACCGGACACCCGCCAGTGAGGTCGAACCGGTAGAACCCCGTCGGTTCCTCTCTCTTGCGTCTCCTCGCTCGCGGCCGACCACCGCACTGCACGAGTGCATGTGTGTGGGCGCCGGCAGTCTAGTTCTCCGGCCTCGCGCCACGGGTTCGTTCCCCTACTCCGTTCCGGGTTTCTCCCTCTTTTCCTGGTATCTCCGCCTCGACGTTCTCTCCTGCGCTGAGGACACGAACACGCGTTCGTCTCCGGCCTGCCGAACGGGCTGCTCTGCGAGGTTCCCGGAGAAAACCGCAGAAGTCTGTGCCGCCTCCCCAGGAATTTCTTCTTAGCTCTCTCGCGCTCGCCACCGCTCGCCACTCTTGCAATGCCTCGTCCCACACCTTGCCGCGCAGATTTTCTGCCGCAAGAACTTTCAGAGGGCGGCCTTTCTCCGCGGGAATGCGCCGCTACACACCCAGCTGAGGTGGATGTACACCCGGCGAGCTGCGCCATGGAGGCGGCGCCTCGGAGGACGAGCAGCCACGAAGAGGGCCCGTTGCGTGTCGGACCTCGCCCGCGGGCAGGCTCTGGAAGTTCCGGTTGCTCTTTTGCGAGTTCCTTCTCTTTGAGGATTCCCAGAGGAGCTGCGGGTGGATTGGAGGACCGGGAAGAACCGGCGGGAAGCGCGATGCAGAGAGGACAGCTTGAACACGGGACCGTCGTTCACCAGGAACAAACGGTGTTTCCGGAGGTGCGACGAGAACGAGAGGAAGTCGCCTTCCGGAGCGAGCAGACGTACGAGGACAGCGACACTATCAGTCCGTCTGTGTCGCCCCACACGGATCAGCAGATGTACAGAGAAACCGATGCAGGCGAAAGGCGAGGCCCTGTCGATGAGACGCCGTTCTGCCACGAGTGCTCTTGTGAGCCGAACGAGGCTGAAGAGCCGCTGCATGCAGACAGATGTGATCTGTGCGAGGGAACGCAGGATGAGTTGGAGGCGTCTTTGTGTCCCCCCCGAGGCGTTTGTCTCTCTCCGGACGATGCGTACGTCTCGCCCGATCTGTCTTCTGTGCGTGTCTCGCACGACCCTGACCGGGTCGTTTCTGCCCCTGTTCCACAAGAAGAGTTCCGATCTCCCCGTCCCGACTTAACATATGGAGCCGCCCCTTTGTACGCTTCGCCCTCTACGTACCAATCCGACGCTGTTCTCGACGCGCTTCGCCCGGTCGGTGCGAGCCTCGACGCACCCTCGGAAAATGGCGCGCGTTTCTTGGAGCGCGACGCGAGTGTCCCCGGCGAATTTGTACCCGAAGCCGATCTTTTTCCGTCTCCCGCCGACTTGCCTGTCTCACCACACATGCACGATCCCGACGGCCGGGGCTTCCCGCCTCAGCCCCGCTGGGGCCCGCTGTGTCCCGGGTCAGCTGTGTCGTCCACGCGCGTCTCGGGTGTCTCTTCCTCGTCGCTGGCCGCCCGCGCCGCCGCTCGCAGGCGCGAACAGCAGCTGCAACTTTGGCAGCGACTGCAAGAAGTAAGGCGCGAGAAGAAGGAAGTCTTTCATTTGCTTCGACAGCTGGACGGGAAAGCCGGCGGGGCGGGGCTCGCCGGCCTACGGCGGGGCGATCGGCGCGGGCGCTCGAGCCCTCAGGCGCCAGCAGGCGCTTCGGGCAGTTTGGGGGGTTTCCGAGGCCAGAGCCGAAGCGTTCCAGCTACCGAGGACCGATGGCGGGAGAAGCGGGAGGAGCAATCTGTTTGGAAGGACGCCTGCCTTCCTGTTCAGGAGCCTCACCCGTTTGTCAGGAGAGCGAGCGCGAGTTTCCTGGAGTCCCGAGGCAGCTGGGGCGCGACCCTGTCGGGGACGCCGCCTGCAGAGCGGCGCTGCGCTCGCTATGACTCGGTGAGAGGCGCTCGAGTGGAGACGCGTCGAGAAGGCGCGTCTGCCGTTTCCACGCCTTCCGCCGCAGCGGTGCGAGACTTGAAGGAACTCTTGTTCCCCCGCAAGACGAAAAAGAAGCCGTGGGACGACTCCATGAGTGACCTGTCGCGGTACCGTGCGACGCCCTCCGAACTGCTTTCGCGCCGACTGAGGAGCACCTCGCCGCACGCAGCCGTTGCGGCCGCGGAGTATCGAATGAAGCTCTACTTGATGGAGCGAGACGCTCGGCCGTTCATCGAAGACTTCAAGCAGGACTGCCCAGGGGCGCTGAAGGAGGAAGAAGCCCGCCGCATCCGACAAGAGAAACTCGAGCGGTTCCGGCAACAAAGGGCCTCCGTCGCGGCCTCGATCTGTTCGTCCCTCTGCCCCCGGACGGGAAAGGATCGAAGCGGACGCTATCGAGGCACTCCGGGGGGCCGGACTGTCCGGCGCGCGACCAGCTGTGCCGCTGTCGGGAACCTTCACGGGGCGGACCAGGGGCCTAAAACTCGGCCCCACACAGCCTGCAGTCTCTTGTGTCGAGGCGAGGGACACTGGGGCGAAAAACCCAGAGACCACTGCCCCCGAGGCGCGGGCGGCTGTCCCGGGTGCCAGGAGAGCCAGGAAGACGAGCTGCGGGACGCCGTCCCCGGCGTTCTGAGCGTTTTCCCGCCTGTTTCCCCAAGAAGTCTCCTGTACAGGGCGCCTAGGAACTCGCCGAAAAGGGACGCCCCACAGTCGCGAGTTGGGCGCCAGGGGCCCGAGGGGTCCGCGGCGTCGCCGAAACGGAGACAGGGGACTCGGGCGAGTGAGGAGACGCCGGCCGCCCTGCGAGGAGACCTCACTCAAGGCAACGTCGCAAACATCGACGTCGAGGTCAGGCGAACTCCACAAGGCCCGGTGTGCACCGCGGTGTGGACCAACCCTCCGCCCCGTTCTTCGGCACGGCCGTTTAGCGAGGAGTGTGGCAAATCGGCGAGGCATTCAGGGTTTCCGGTCTCTCCGCACCGTCCTCCGGGAACCCCCGGGGTCTGCGTGGGTGAGGGGAGAGAGTGCGAGGCAGGCCCGAAGGGAGAAGCGGGTCGAGCCAGTGGCGGGTTGGGTGTCCGGGCGGAAGCGCAGAGTTCCCCCCGAGACCGGGGAGGGCAAGGCGAGTTCCAAGATTTCTATTCGTGCTCGCGTGCCGTTCCAGAAAGCAACAGGCCGAGTGTGAGGACGCAGACGAGGCGACTCGGACCCCCTCCTTCAGGCACGCCCAGTCCCGTTGACGTCCAGGCAGAGCTCAAGCTCTTGGACGATATCGCGGCCCAACTCGACTGTCTTGATGCGACTTTCCCGTGGTCTCTCCCTGTCGACACTTCCAGCTTTCCTTCTCCGCAGTACACGCCTGTGCCGAGGACGAGGAGCCCTTCCCTCAGACAGTCTCCGAATGCTTTCCCGTCAGGAGCTTTTCGCTTTGCGGACGGGAGAGAGGCTGGCGAGGCCCCACGCAGTGGAGACTGTACAGTCCTTGCCCGTTCGCCGCCTTCTGATGGCGAAGCTGTCGCAAGCAGCCTCGCTTCCTCTGTGGAGGAGGCAGGGTGTCCTCCGCCTCAACCGGCTTTGCCTCCGGATGCTTCCCCGGCACGGACCTCGCGGGCGGTGGAGAACGAAGAGACAGGTGAGCGTCTCCTCCTGACTGTGGGGGGAGGAGCGCGTGAATGTTTCCTTACCCGTGTCCACCTTTCCGGAGCTCTTCGTGGTTCGTCAAAAAGTGCCCAATCTCTTCAGTTGCGACTGTATCTTTGGTTCGTTTGCAGGTCTGTCTTCACTGCTGCAGTTCCCCCACTTCCGCGGCGAAGGCGGTCGGGGAACGGCGGTGCTGTCATGGGCAGCAAGAGAGAACGGAGAAACGGGGACTCGAGTCCCCGCGAAAGGCCGGCAAAGACAGCTGGAACTGATCCAAGGTCAACTGCAAGAGATGCAGTGGGAACTGGACAACCACCGGCGGCTCTGCCAGCCTCCGGTCTTCTCCTCCAGCGCGTGTCCGTCATCCTGTCAGTCTGCCTCAGATCTTCCACAGCCGGCTTCGTCGGAGAGAGGGTCCGTGGTGCCTGGAGGACTGGGCGATGGGACTGCGCCGACCGTTCCGGGCTTTTCGGCGTCGCGCCCTGGTTCTGGAGACAGGCCGGACCGCGTCGGCCATACACTCTCTTCGTCTTCCAGTTTGAGTTCGCTCATCAGAGAGCAGTCGGAAGCCCTGTTGGGGGACTGCGCAGATGTCGTCGAGAAGCTGAGGCAGCAGCAAGCGCGCATGCAACAAGCATTGCGAGTGCAGTCTTCTGCCGCTTGGCGCCAGCCAGCAACGAGGGGTTCGCATGCTTTGTACGAGCGGAGCACTGAGTTCTCCCGGCCGGACAAGGAAAACGTGCATCCGCAAGGTCCAGAGTCCCCCGTTCCTGGGGAAGTGCCGGGCGGCAGAGTGGGAAGAGACCGCACCGCGGGGGCGGAAAAAGATCGAGACGAAGCAGGGAGACGCCGGACAGGGCCGCCGCGATCTTTGTTCAGGCGAGAAGACCGAGAGCGACTACCGGGCCTTTCGTACACCCGACCTCGATTTGCTGCCACTGCAGTGAGTGGCGAACCGAAGCGAAAATCAGGAAAGGAAACGCTGTCCCAAGGGCCCACGGAAAAGAGAGGAAACGTAGGCGTTCACTGCTTGCAAAGAGGCTCTCCGAGTCCCAAGAGCGCCAGTGGGAGGACCGCGCAGACCGCAGGGAAGAGAGGAGACGGAAACAAAACAAGGGGACGTGTTTCCCAGGAAGTCGCGGCGGCGACAGTTCCTCTGTTGGACACCGAACCTGGCCCAACTACGTTCACGAAAAAGGTGGGAGGCGTGCAAGTGTGCGTGACAGGCTGCGAGGCAAGGGAGACAGGAGAGAAGGGTCGGGTCGTCGCGATCGACGTTCAGGTTCGGAGGCCAGGGAAGAACGCAGACTGTGTGTTTGAAGACGCGCAGGAGGAGAACATAAATCCGCACAGATCGCTGCCGCTCGTGGTGCTGACGGCTCAGGGTGAAGATCGAAAGAGAGAAGGGATGAGGCGCCCCAGCGCGCGCCTCTCGTGAGGTAGTTGCCTCGTGTCGAGTAGAAACGAACGCGAAGCGACGATGCTCACGAGAGCGGTGGGAATGCCGCATCCGATGAGCCCTCTTTTCGGCAAAGAGACAGTGCAAGCTGTTCTCTCGAGCACTTCGGTACGTGCCGAACTCCGAGTAAAGGACTTGGTTGAACTAGAGACGAGTTCCCGCCTTCACTGCGCGCTTTTCTTTTTCCTGGTGCTCATTTCAAAGACGGCAGTTTGGTAGTGCTACGGTTGTTTTTGTACTGAAAGCATACGCGCAAGAGGGGAGGCGGATCGTAGTCGTCCAGGCGAGAGAATGTCGGGGCAGCACAGGGGAGAGGCAGATGAGTCGGGCGGTTTTAAAGTTGCAGCCTCCAGTCGTTCGCAGCGAGTCTGTGTGCCCTGCTGTCACGTGGAAGTTTGTGGCACCAGGATACGGTGGATTTCGAAAGAGTTCAACGCAATCCTTCTGTAGAACGTCGGTTACTGCTCTTCAACGTAGCTTTTCGTGAGGAGAGAAAGTCTTCTCTCTGTGTCCTTTTTTGCGCTGGTCTTCCCTTGGAGCTCCAGGACTCTCCTGCCTTGAGCATGTCCCGAGTGTAGCTCTTTCTGGCATCTTGCCGAACATTTTGACGTCCCCTTCATGAGCACCGTCGAAACGAGGTTCCACCGCCGCCAGTCTCCGCCGCATCTCTTGCGGCCCTCCATTTTTCTTCACTTGTATCACACTTGCTGTGTGTCTCTCTACTTGTCACTCTCCTTCCCTGTTTTTTCGGAGCCCCCTCAGTCTCCCTCTGCCCGTTCTTCTCTGTTCTTTTCTCCTCGTTCTCTTCCATTTGTTCCGAGTCTCTCGAGCTCTCGGTGCGCCATCTGACTGCCGGGTTGAGTGCGTCTTTCGCTGCAGCCACCGTTTTGACTGCTTAAACAGGGACAAACGGCGATGCCTTAGTTTTTGATTGGTGAAGAGGCTCTGCTGCCTCATGTCCTGATCTAGAGCACTTCCATTCACCCGATACGAAATCGCTTCCGCATTTTCCACCGTGACGACGAGGTTTTCGTACTTCAATAAGCGTACCGGAACTCTATAGCTGCGAAAAGGCAGCTCTGAAGTTCATCCCGTATCCCCCGAGAGGAGACACTCTGGACACTCTGTACGAGCTCTGTTGTCCTTCATGGTGGGTGGAGCACCATCCTGCAGAGGCCAACGTCGTGTCGCACCCGTCGCTTCTGGGTTCGCATGCACCACAGATGCTTCTGAAGAAAAAAATCGAAACGCGAGAGTGGTCCAAGTTAGTGTTTGGAATGCAAGGGGGACTGCGCGTCACAAACCAGAGTTGTAGGATGAATTTAGATTAGACCAGTTCACGTGAGTCCTGTAGTCGCGGGGCGTCTTTGTCGACAGAAACTGCGTTTTACTGCGCTAGGTCGTTTCGGAAACTCCCAGGATATAGTCGTGAGGGTTCCCCAGCATCACATTTGCAAGCTTTTCAATAGCCCGTCTGTAACTGCGGGCGGTATTGCCATCGTAAGAGAAAAGCTACAGCGAACCGCAGGTGAAACTGGCGTCTCTCCCGTTTGTCAACCGGCCTCGGGAGGAACCACGGTGCGGATTGGATTTTTTGGTCTGCACTCGCTTCAGGTGTTAGATCCACACTGGGACAACGTAACGCAGGACTCTAGCGCTCCAGATGGGCCTCAGCTTCGCCAGTTTTGGCCGAATCAAGTGGAGATTTATTCTTGCACGAAGTTCGTTTCCTCTCTGTCGACGCTGAGAAGGCGCCAACACGTGGAAGATCTGCCGGTGGGCTTTTCCGGGATGTCACTTCCTCGCGAGCGTACCCCCCACCGAAAGAACTCGGATGAGAAGCTCCGAAAAAGTTTTCGTCTCTTGAGTGGCGCAAGACTGCGAAGCTTGCGAGTGCCGAGCGTCTCTGTGTGAAGCCTCAAAACTCGAGCTGTAAAGCGGATGGCCGGCAGGGAAGGGAGGCCATTTCGCGGGAACAGTCGTGTCTCGCTGTCGGTCTCAGAAACATCGACAGTTTCTGCTTTCTGTCCGGCGGGTCTTGCGCCTGTCTCGATGAAAACGCTCGCCCTCTCCCCAGGCTGGGATCGGGCGAAATCGACGATACTGCATACTGGCTTTCACTCTCGGATGTCACTCACTGATGCCGCTATCCTGCCTGCGTGGTTCGGAACTGCTGAAAGGCGCAAAAAGCGCAAAGAAAAGACGGGGGGGTTGTTGCTCGTCTAGCCTCAATGCCTTGGGGGGCTGTCACTCATCGTTGGAACGCCGTTTGTCTTTCTCCGCCTTTTGTTGTCGGGCTGTCTCCCCTTTACCTCTTTTTCCCGTGTGCAGGATTTGCTAGACTGGAAACCGCGCTAACCTCTCTCGGTGGGAAACCGGGCCAGCGGTAAGGGAACGGGTTATGTAAGGTTCGCCGCAGCTGTATGCGTACACACATGCACTCGGAGCGAAAAACACGGCAGCGCCTGGTGTGTTTCCTTTTCGACTCGTGTCGCTGCTCTGTCTTTGCGAAGACTGAACAGATATCCGTTTTTCGTCACTTGCCATATGCGTTTTTGCCGTTCCGTCCCCTGGACCCCCCGTTTTCTCTTGTAGCCAAGCGCGTGCGTAGCCATGGTCACTCGCGTTTCTCCCGTCCTTCCTGCTGGTCTGCTCCCGTGCGTTGGTCCGGAAGAGCCCGAACTCGCAGGCGTCAGAGCTGCTCCCTTCCTTTGCCTGTCCACTTTTGTGTTTGCTTGTGCATGAAGTCGTCATCTTGGGTCCAGTGACATTCCGTCTCTCGGCTTTTTCCTCCTGGCCGAACCGGCACCCGGGCAATCTCCGGATGCTTTCGACCGGGAACGGCACCAGGCCGTGCTTTTTCCCGTGCTGTCCTTGTGAGCATCGCGACCGGGCGCGCGGGTCAGCGAGAGAAAGATCTGCGTTCTTTCTGTTCCGGCCCTTTCCCTCCGTCACAGCGCTCGGACGGGTTCGAGTCGCAGCGAAAGGCCGCAGGGGAGGCAGGAAGCTGGCGTCACTTTCTCCCCGTCTCTCCAATCCTCCTCTGCTACAGAAAGACCGCCGGGCTGCATTTTAGGAGATCGCTTTCAAAGGGAGGAAGGCGTCTGCACGGGTGTATCTCACGGGGTCTGCACTTGTCTCTTCTTCCGCCTTGTTCCGTTGTCGTCCTTCAACATGTCATCAGGTAAGGAGCAGTTGCCCGCGACAACTTCGGCGGACTCCGACGCATCTTTGGTCTTTTTTTTTAGGCCTCGGCTTTCTTTTCCAGAGCCTTGTGTGAGAAATGGGGGTTCTTTCCTCGCCTACTCTATGCAACCTGGCTCGGTCACTCCGCGGCGTCACGGGAGACAGTCGCCGTCTTCCTGTCTTTCCGCCTCTTTTTGCTCTCGCTGGCGTGTCCGTTCGCCTCTCAGTCCTGTGCAGCTGACTGAGAACCGACGGGCTGTCTCCGGCGAGGACCTTTCTCGCTGGTTTCTCTAGACGAGTTCTCCGCTCCCTCCTGCGTCCCTCCAAGTCGCAGATGCGCGCGAATCCGAGTCCGTTGTGCCACGTGCGTGGAGCTCTGCTGTCTGTGCCTCCGCCAGGTTTGTGGAAGATCTTCAAAAGGAAGGGCAAAGATGACGACGAGGCGGAAACGAAAGCCACGAAGGCCCACGTAAGCTGCGATCCTCGGTTCTGCGTCTTCACGCCTTATCTTTTCTCTGGTTTTTTCTCCCTCCTTCGCTCTTCACGTGCGGGCTTTTTTTTGCTCCCCGGGGCCTCGGCGCTGATGGTCCCGGTCCTCTGTCTCCTCTTGCGCTCTGCCTCTCCTTTGGCCGCTCCCCTCAAACATCCGTTTTCTCCTCACTCCGCTCCCTCTGCCTTGTTCGCTAGATGGGCGAGGAAAACAAGATGTACTACAATGAGCAGCTCAAGCGCTGGGTCGTGAGAGGAGAGGAACATCTGGTCGAGCAGGAGCAACTGCCGCCGCCTCCTCCCACGTCCGTCGGCGCTGCGCCGCCCTCAGCAGGCCCTCGCGGCTTTGCCAGGTGAGGAAGGCGCCTGTGCACATTCGCGTCTCCCCCTGCATCTTCCTGTCCTCCGAACGGCCTCGCAACCCATGGGGGAGAACGCCTCCTTTCGTGTGTGCCTTTCCTCGCTCACCCACCGACCTCGATATCTGTGAAACTGGGAGAAACGCCGCGCGCTCGTTTCGTCCATCGTAGCACGAATGAACACCCGTGAATTTCGACCTTAAAGGGTTGGGCACCTCAGGACGGATTTGGAGGTTCCGCGACCGGGGTGACCACCTGAGTTGCAGCTCATACACTGCAAAAGCAGGCATGCAAGCATATATATATATATATATATATATGTAGCAGAAGTGGGTTGTGAGCGTCTTGCTGTTACAGGTCCAGAGAGCGTGTGTGTGAACGTGAATGTGGCTGTCAGTCGCATTTTTTCACGGGTTCCCTTCCGTTTCTCTCGTCTTTCTTTCTTTGCGTCCGCGACAGGGGCAGAACGTCAAGAAGTCTGTACACTGCAACTCCAGGTTTGAACGTCCGGCCGGCAACGGCGTCGGCGTCGGCTGCGGCTTCGCTGCCCAAACCGGCTTTCGTTCTCCCTCCCTTTGCTGCCTCGAAGCCGGCGGTTTCTTCGCCTCCGCCTAGCGGTGAGACGCAGTCTTCCTCGTTTCCCCCGCCCTCTGCGTCTGTGGAGGAAACTGCGGGCCAGTCCCCGCCGCTTTCGAATGGATTCGTGAAAGGCGCGGGCGAGGCAGAGACCAGCAGGGAGAGCGCTGAAGCTGTCTCGGCGGACTTGTTGAAAACTGCAGACGGGGCAGGAGCGTCGGGAGAGCTGCGACCCGACGAGCCCGTGCCGAAAGGCGAGAAACCTCCAGAGGAGCATCGTCCTCATCCGTCGCTTCCCGTCTTCTCCTCCTCTCCCGTCTCGGCGTGTGGCGGCTTCGCTGACGAGGCAGTTTCTGGAGGCGTCGTGAGATCGAACATTTCTTCCGGCTCTGAAAACGGTCTTGTGAACGGAATTCATCCAGTAGGCTCGCCTGTACCGCCCCGCGCGGATGCTGACGCCGACTGGGTCGCGGCTCCTTGCCCCGACACCCCGTTTCCCCCTGCTGCGAGTCCGCCTTCTCGTTGCGAGGAGCAGGCTGAGGCACCAAACGGCGTCCCTTCAATGGAGGCGCGTGGCCGTACGGAAGGTGTGAACCTCGCAGGAAGTCATCAGGGGCCGTCGCCGTCTTCTGCTCCTGCACTCTCGGCGGGTCCTTTCGGCTTGTCTGCGGCCCCGGCGACTCTCTCTGGTCCACCTCGCCCCGCGTCGCCTCAGCCTGCGGCGATGGGTCAGCCGCCGCGCCCGGCGCAGTCTCTTCCCCGGGACCTGACGGCGTCTTCTGCTCCCTCGCCGTCCACGGGCGCTCTCGGAGCAGGCGGGTCGGCACCGAGAGAGGACACTCCGGCTTTGCATGCCCTTGGGCTCCCGCGGGGCGGCCTGTCTGTCGCCCTGGACAGCAGTAGTGAGGACGAAGTGGAGACGGACAGCGTGACCGTTGGAGACGAGTCGAGCGACGGGTCCGTCAGCTGCCGAGACTTTTGGCACCGAGCGGGGGGAAAGCATGGGACGCGCCTCGCCAGTCGAGGAATCGGTGGTGGAGACGCCGCAGACGCAGAATCTCCACGCATGCTCGGGCGCGATCTCGTCAGAGACCGCCAGCAGCGAAGCCGCGGCGGACAAGACCGAGAAGTGCGGGAATGGGAGCGAGGCCGCCAACCAGGTTTCCGAGAGAGCGCAGACAGCCTGCAGGCTCCAGCTTACGCTGCCGCTTTGAAGGAGTGGATGGACGAACCCACGTACCCGGGAGAAGACCTTGGGCGCATGCAGGAAACCAGCCGGACCCGAAACGGCGAAGGCCAGCCTGAAGAACTCCCGAGCGCCGACGCGGGAGTCGCCGGCCAAGGGATGGCGGCGCAGGTGCATGGACACCAGGACGCGGTGTCCGTACACCAGGGTGGTGAGGTTGTGCAGCGGAGTGAGTCCCCTCAGGAGGCGGAAACGGTTCCGATCGCGTCGTCTTTGCATGCGACACTGCCAGCAGAGAGGGACGGTCGCCAGGCAGGATTCGAGGAAGCGCCCCGTGCAATACCTCGTCTCGACGCCCAGGAAGCCGAGGCGGAAGGCCTCGTTCTCCATGACCCTTGGAGCCCCGGTCACTTCGACGCGCGTCAGGGGGAAAGCGAGAAACTCTATTCTGACTCCTGCGAGGCATCGTCTGGGGTTGTTCCTGACCCTTTCAGCGCGCCGAGTGTCCAGGCCAGCCCGTCTGTGGGCGACGCTCGTCCAGGGAGTCACAACTTTCCTGTCGCCTCGCATGCATCCGTGGGCTCTATGGCGCGTTCGGTTTCGCCCGCCACTTTGCCAGTCCCCGTGCCCGAAAGCGCGGCACCCCAGTGGGGACCCGTCCGCGGAGGAGCTCTTCAGGCAGATGCACCGTTAGGCGACTGTGCGTTTCGGGTGGAAAACAGCGGTCCTGCCGGCGTGACGCCTCCGGGTTCTCGCCCGCGTGTGCCGAATCTCAGGCGAGTAGAAGGGGAGCGATGGGTGGAAGACCGAAGCCCAGGGAGCACTCACCGCACGCAGGTGTTCCATCTTGCAGACTCGGAGGACGCAGGCGTCGGGGCGCTGAGCGGCTCACCGCTAGGGGGCCGGGAGTCCTGTCCCGGACTGGGGTCTCCAGTTGAAACGGGAGAGAAGAGAACAGGGGAGACGCAGGCCGCGGCGGACACGTTTCCGGTTCTTCACGGCTCTTCCCGAATAGACGAAAGCCGACAAGGGGTTTCGGGAGGCGAAGAGGACGCAGCAAGGCAGCAAGACCTGGACGCGGTCGATCTGTTTTACCAAAGCGACGAAGCAGGCGGGAAGCACATCCAAGAACAGGCCGTCGCTCAGGCGCAGAAGGAAGGGTTTCCCGAAGCGTATGGCGAAGCGCAGCCGAACGCCTTGAGTTCCTTTTTCGTGGCGGCTCCCTTCCAGACCGCAGGTGAGGAGACGCATCGGCGGGAGGGTATCATCGCGGCCTTTTCCGCCTCCGTCGAAGATCTCGAGCGAACCAGCGGAGCTGCGCTGGAACAGCTGCAGGAGCAGCGGAGAGCGCGACTGGAACTGGAGCGGAGAAACGCGCTTCTCCAGCGGCAATTGCATGCAGTCTTGGTTCTCCTTTCCCGGTTTTCTCTCTCCGGCCAAGACCGCAGTCGCCTCGCCCGGCTCCTGCAGCCGGCCGCGTCGCCCAAGAGCGAGTTGCTGCTGCATGCGACTTTAAATCCGAGCAAGCACCGAGAGACTCGAGACCAGGGATTCGAAGAGGGGAGCGACCTGGGAACACCGGAGGTGGACGACTGGACGGAAGAAGGCAGAGGCGGGCAGAAGGGCGGCGGCGAGGCCGAGCAGGGCGTCGGGGCGTGGCCGAACGGGACAGGCGAGGAGACCGACTGGCTAGGGACGGGGAAGGACGCGCTGAACGACACGCGAGGCCACGGCGCCGAACGGAGCCTGTCGCAGCACACCCTCGACGACGGACACTTCTCGGGGGAGGAAGACGACGTAGATTTCGATGCAGACTTCGTCGAGGCAGACGAAGTCCGGGAGGCCTTCAACACGGTGAGCAAAGGCACACTGAGGAAATGGGGGAGGCAGCGACCACCGGAGGCCGTGCGCTGCCCCGGAACTGCGAGAGCCCGCAATAGCCTGAAAAAGAGAGGAAGCGGGGCAGCCTGACAAAGGTGACCCCGCATGTCCCCGTTGTCTCCCGACGCGCCGTTCTGCATGTTCGTGAAAAGCCCGAACGCAAAAGAGACACCGGTGGCAAGGGACGGGCGCTATTTTTGGGTTCCACGAGGATTCGCGCAGTTTCAGTTTTCGTAGGAGACACTGCCCGTCTTGAGAGACGGTCACGAGCCCAGAACCATGCCGTCGTAGTCTCAGTGGTTTGCGATAGAACTGTACCGCACTATTTACAAAGACCGTGCAACTGAGTGTTGTGGGGAGCTGCACACAAGCCCTGTCTCGGGGATTCCACGCATGCGTCTGTGGTTTTTCCGCTTCGATGCTTGCCTTCTGCTACGTTGGCGGGTCTTCTTGCTGCAAGAGAGGTGTGTTTTTCTCTCTGTCGCGTGTGTGTGTGCGAGCGGTGACCGCCGCTCTGCAGTTCCGTTTCCGTCGATCCCCCATTGCCATCATCGCTCTTCTCGGTTGCCTCGAGCGCCCTGCGCCTGCAGTATTGCCCCAACCGTTATCTATCACTTTCTATACATATATGCATATATATATATATACATATATATATATATATATACATATATATATACACATACATATGTCTATATACATATATATATATATATATATATATATATACATATACATACATATGTCTATATACATATACATATATATATATATACATATACATACATATGTCTATATACATATACACATATACATATATATATATATATATATACATATATATACATACATATACATATATATACATATATATATGTGTATATATGCACACATCTTTGTAGGTGCGTGCGTGTGGTCGTCTTGCTCTCAAATTTGGCCGTAGGTTTCCCCTTTTGCGTGTGTCGGACCCTGCATCGCTTGGTCTCTGGACGTTTTTCGTTTGAGTGTCGGTGTCTCCAATGTGCTCAGCTCACGCAGCTTTTGGCGGGGCAGCTGGAGCTTCAGAGCTCCAGTCGCGCAGAGTTGGAAGTGTGTCAGGCCGAGGCGGAAGGGTATCTTTTGCTTGTGGAGGAACAGCAGAAGCACGTGATCGAGCCTTTGTGCCGCCACGTGGAGCGTCTCCAGCGCGAGCAGGCCGAAGAGCGGAGTCAGGCCACCCATCTCCGACTTGCGCAGGCTGAGCTCCTGCGTCTCTACGAAGGCGCAGCCGTCGTGACGGAGGATCTGTGCATGCAGATGGAGCGCGCGCGCGAGGAGGCGACTGCGAAGGGCGCCCGGATGACTGGCCTCGAGACCGAGCTGCAGCTGGAGCGAGAGAAGGCGGAAGCCCTGAGAAGCGAGCTGGTCGCCCGACAGCGCGAACTGGAGTCGGCCGCTGGAGACTGCGCAGCTCTGCGCGCGCAGCTGGAGAGCGAGCGACGTCGATGGACCACCAGCCAGGCCGAGCACGCAAAGAGAGAGCGAGAACTGAAGGAGCAGCGCGACGAAGAAATACGCGTGTTGCTGCAGGAGAAGGAGGAGGCAATTCGCGCGGGGGCCGACCAGGTCGCCCTTCTCCACGCCAGACAGAGGGAGAAGGAAGAAGAAACACTGACGAGGGAAGTTGAGACTCGGCAGCTGCGCGAAGAGCTCCACGCCCTGCAGGCAAGACTGGAGAGCGTGCAGGCCGAGCTCGCGAGCGCGCGAGAAAGTGTGAGGCGCGCGGGCGAGGACGCGCACCGAACCGCCGAGAGCCTGCGTCTGGAGGTAGAAGCGCGCATGCAGCAGGAATGTCAACGGGCTGTCGCGACACTGCGAGACGAGCTGGCGCAGCTCCAGGCCGAGCGCGAAGCAGCGCGCGCGGCGCATGCGTCGGAAAAAGCTCAGCTTGTCGAGGCCCAGCAGCAAGCAGAAAACGCGTTCACACTCTTCAGACACGACGCCGCGAAACGCGACGGCGCGCGCGAGGAGGAAATCCGCCAGCTACGGGAAATGGTGAAGACAGCGGAGGACGCGCAAAGCGCGCTCCATGCGGAGGAAACCAAAAAGCTCGAGCAAGAGGTGAGATCGCGCCGTCACCAGACGAAGGTCGCCGTCGTTTCGTTTTGGGCGCACTCACTCGCGGAGAGAAGAAGTAGACGAGTCTCGGCAAAAAAGGACAAAGGGGTCTGCCAGAAGATGTGTGTCGTTTTTAGCTTAGACCCGCTCCCTCTCGGTCGATCTTCTCTCGTTAGTCGCTTGGATCGCCGTCTGCTGTGGCGTTTCCGCGGGTGCGGGACCTCGTCCCTGCACGTTTCACCTGTCTTTCGGTGGGGCTGAGCAGACTGGCGGCCTCCGTGCGTTTTCTCCCTTTTCTTTGACAGGATCTGTTCATGGTTTTTCTTGTGCAGGGGAGTCGCCCCGCCCGTTCTGTCTGGTCCGCTGTTTCCTTGGTTCGTGAATCCTTTTCTCTCCCCGTCTCGTGGTTCTCTCCGTCTGCTTCCGTTTTGGGTGTCGATGGGGTGCTCTGCGCGTTCCCCGCCGCGGAGATTTTGCCTAAACCGGAAAGCAGCTCTCGCGCTGTGTCTCCTGCAGCTGGATGGGGCGAGGGAAGAGACCGAGAAGCTGCGAAGGGAAACGCAGGAGCTCGTGGGCGCATCTGAGGAGCTACGAAGGCAGCTGGAGGCAGCGAGGGCTGATCAGCAACACGCAGCAGGTTAGCGGCCGTCTCGGGCAACGTGCATGCGCACAGGTCAAACTCCGCAAGTCACGCAGGAGTGGGGAAACCGCGGATCTACGCATCTACAGATGTATATAGATGTGCTTTCGATATATGCGTAGATCGCTTCTACACATCGAGGGACTCGGTTCGGCGTAGACTCGATACACCGATGTGTAAGTATCGGTACAGATCGTCTGTGTGTGGTCGGCCCATCCGGTGCTTCCCATTTCTTCCTGTTCTCTAGGTCCCGCAGACCCTCTCTCCATATATTCATGCATACATTATTATGTGAGTATCTGTATGCCGATGCCAAATTGTATGCGGGTTGGAGTGATCGTCTAGGCCGTCGGTCTTCGAAATGCGTGTTCCCGCGTCCACTCACCTTCGCCTTGTCGGGCGGTGCGTGCATAGGCTTCTTCGCTTCGCATCTCTGCGCCGTCCCTGTCGACTCTTCTCTGGGGTGTGTTTGCGCCTTTCCAGCCGCGTTTGAGGAGCGTCTCCGAAGAGCCGTCGAGGGCGAAAAGGAGGCGTTTTCCGCTGAACGCCGCAGGGTCGAGGAGGCGCATGCAGTGGCGCTGGAGAGCCTGCGAACGGAGCTCACTCGCGACTTGCAAGGACAGACTGCGGCCCAACGATCGCGAGCCGCGGAGCTGGAGCAGCAGCTGAAGGAGGCAGAGCGGCAGCTGCAGCGCGAGCGCGCGGAGAAGGCAGACGCCGCGAAGGCGTGGCAAGAGGACTTGGCGCAGGCGAAGAGGCGACACGAAGCGCGCGAGGAAGAAATGAAGAACAAGGAAGCAGAGATCGACGTCTTGAACTCGGTCCAGGACGAGCTTCAGCAGCAGCTGGCGGAGCTGAGAGAGCAGTGTGCGGAGTTGACCTCAAAGAGGGCTCTGGAAGAGGAAGAGAGAAGGAGGCAGGGAGAGGAGGAAGAGAGAAGGAGGCAGGGAGAGGAGGAGCGACTTCGTCAGGAGCTGACAAACGTGAAGCACCAGTTGGTGGAGGAGGAGCAGGAGAAAGGTCGGTTGACTGCAGAGCTGGCGAGGTTGACAGGGCTCTTCGAGCAACAGGGCGCGGAGAAGAAGCTTCTCGAAGACCAGACCCTCGCTCTCCAGGCACGCGAGAGAGAGGTCGGGGATCTCCAGCGCAGACTCGACGGCGTCAGTCTGGAGATGGAGCGCCACCGCCAGGAGGCCCAAGCGCAGTTCGAGCGCATGCTGGAAGAGAGACAGTGCGAATGGATGCGCCAGAAAGCCGTTCAGGCAGAGGAAGCAGCGAGGACGGCGGAGGAGAGTCGCCGCCTCCTCGAGGCCGTTCAGGCGCAGCTAGACGCGAAAGAAGCCGCTCACAACGCGCTGGGTCAGGAGCTGGAGGCTCTGCGCGCGGCACTCCAGGAGAAAGAGAACGCGCTGGCGAGTCTTCCGAGAAAAGAAGACGTCGAATCCGTCACTTCCCGGCTGGCTGCGCAGGAAGAAAGCATCGCTCTCCTCCGCCAGCAGCTGGAAGACAAAACGCAAGAGTTTGTTGCGGCCGAGGCAACGTGGCAGGCAGCCCTCGAGGAGACAGAGAGCAAGGGTCTTGCATGCGAAGCGAGAGTGAGGGAAGAGCTGGAGGCCGCGCACGCGACTGTCGTGCGCCAAATGGAAGAGGAAGAAAGGCGCCTGCGGTTGGTCGTCGATCAGGAGAAGAAGAAAGCGGCAGCGGAGGAAGCGGAGAAGCTCCGGCAGAAATTTGAACGGCTCTGGGATGAAGAAAGCCAGAAGATGCTCAAGGCGTACGAAGGAGTTGCGCGGCGTCTGGAGGAGGTGCAATACGCCATGCATGCCAAGGACAGGGAGCTTGAGGAAGCGAAGGAGAGAGAAGAAGACAGCCGACGTCAAGCGGCCGAGCGCGCTCACGGCGCCGAGGAAACAACCCGAGAACTGCGACAGAAACTCGACGAGCGAGATGCAGAGGTAATCGCGAGAGAGAGTGAGGAGAGGCGCACGGGGGGCGGGGGGGGAGGGGGGAAGACGAGGACGAGGACGCGAGGAGGAAGCGACAGCACGTGCCGGCGGCTGAAGACGGCGAAGTGGGGGGAAGACAAGGAAGAAGTTGGGGGGGAATGGAAACAGATTGAACACTGCAGACGAGAGATTGGCCAGGACGAAAAGGGACGGCGGACCTTGACATACTTCCGGGGATTCAGAGTATTCCGACGCTTTGAGTCTCGGAGAGGAAGCGTTCCCGTCTCTGCACTGTCCGAGTCTTTGTCGCTGTGTCATGTTCGTTCCAGATCGCTGATCTCCGAAAAAAGGCCAACGAGGAGCAGAGTGCAAAGCTAGCTGTCTTGGCAGATCAGAAAAGAGTCTGCGAGGAAGTGGGCAAGAAGCGAGAAGCTCTGGAGAAGGAGGTCGAGGAACTCCGCGGCCAAGTCGAAGAGGCGAAGCGTCGCGAGCGGGAACGAGAGAGACAGACCGAGGAGGCAGAGGCGAGTCTGAGGCGCACCCTTCAAGAGCGCGACGAAGAACAGCGAGAGAAGGATTTCCGTCTTCAGGTTCTCGAGGAGCGGCTCGAGGCCGAGAGACGGAAGAACGCGTCGGAGGAGAACAGGCGAGGGGAGGAAATCCGGAAACTGGAGAAAGCGTTGGACGCAATGAAGGTGAGCTCACCAAGAGAGGCAAGGCAGGAGAGGAAGGAACGCCGCGCGAGGAGAAGGGATGGACGTGGCCTGCGTTAGCCCGGAACCGATGGCGACACGGAGTTCCAGGTCTCGAGACCCTGTGTTTCCGCCGTGACGAGATGCATCTGCAGAGAAAGTTCAGCACCAAACCTGCAGGCAATTCAGTTCGCAAAAAGGTGAACAAGATTGCGTCGGGTTCTCCAAGGGGGAATCCGACGCCCCCTGGGCCGAGGGGACGAACCGCGTGCTTGTCTGTTCGCGCCCGAGGGCCTTTACCTGGTCCAGCTGGCATGTGCAGAGACACCGCGAGACACATCAGCCGGTTTTGCCGGCCGTGCGAGAAAGCCAAGCGGGGCAGAGAGTGCTCGGGGCTGATGCGCTGTTTTCTCTGCGGTAGTGTGGATCTTGGGCCGCGGACCCGGCAGAGCGCGGGGGTAGCGCGCTGGTACGGGTTTTTGTGTTGACCTGGACAAAAAAGCGAGGCTTCAGCGGGGAGAATGGAGGAGGGAAGAAGCGAGTGCAGAGGAGACAAAAAACGCACAGAGGCGGGGGAACAAGCAGCAGAGAATAAGGCGCCGGAATTTGCCGCCCGTTTCACCACTGTCTGTCCTTTATAGGAAGCAGAGCAGGAGAAGAGGCGAGCAGAGGCGGCGACCGCCGAGCTTGCATCAAGGATGGAGGCTCTGGAAGAGGAGGCTCGACGGAGACAGAAACGCGTTGAGGAGTTGGCCGCAGTAGGTGGTTCTCGCACGGTTGTTCGCTTGCCTTGATTTTCCCGCGCATAGGCGTCAGGACTGTGCTTTCCACGGTTGCTCACAGGAGTCCGGGAGACGCAAGTCGAAGTGTGGAGCGTTAACGCAGCGTCTCGAACTTACTCCTGCATGCACAAGAAAGCGGCCACCATACATCGACATAGTGCACATGCGCATCTGCATCTCAAAGAGGAGGGTGGCGTGGTGCCGACGTCAGCCTTTGGGAACCTTTTTTTAATGCCCCAGAAAGGATCTGCACAGGGTTTGTGATGAGAAGGCAACTCTCAGCAGGCAAAACAAACGACATGTGAAGAGTGAACGCGCCGTAGACTGCGAAACGCAGAAGGGAAGTCGCTTGGGTTGCTCCGCCAGCAGGTCCGCAGTCCCTTCAGCGAGCAAAGGCCCGAGCCGAGTGTGATTTCTGCGTGGGGTGTTAGGAACTGGAAGAGACCCGGCGCGTCCCTCCCACCGTTGAGGGGGTGAAGAAGGAAGCGCTGCTCGTGGCGAAACAGAACGAAGAACTTCGAATGGTAAGGGCACGGGAAAAGCGTGGGTGCGCCGCAGCCTTCGCAAAGCATTGATGCTTGTGGTTGAACCTTTCTCGTGGCATTCGCTAGCACCTGGAGCCTCTCTGCTCACGCCTCTCCCGATAGGCACCTGCAGGGGGATATCCGTGTGACTGCAGTTTTTCATAAAATGTGTTTGGCTCTGCACCAACCGTCGACCTTGTCGCTCTCAACCCGTGTGTCTGTCTCTGTTCGCCGCTGGCGCTTTTCGGCGCCGCACCTCTGCAGCGATCCTGCACGGTGCGTCTGAATCGGCCTTCCGCTGACTGCGTCGAAATCTGTACCAGCGGAAAGGGTTAAGCTCCCTAGACTGTCGCTTCGCTATCGAGGAAAGGCAGAACAGGAAACAGTCATGGGAGAGGGGATGCTTGCGGGCTTCACACGAACGAATCGCTGCCTGGTCTGTCGCGTGTGCGCTGCAGCGTACAGCCACCCTGTCGACGACAAGCGACTTCCTTTCCCGCCGTCTGCAGTTCTTCGAAGACGCTCTGGTGGGTTTTTTCGTAGACTGGAAGTCTACCACATCAACACGGACGTTGGTGCACCAGGCAGAGCAGCCACATAATCTCTAGGGATAGATCGAAAGATAGATAGACGACAGATCTGTGTGTGTGATACGAAGGTCTTGTATGCGTGTGTGTGTGTGTCTAAAAAGAAGGGATTGTATCGAGTGGATCCAGGCGCCACACATGTATGTGGGGACTTTTCGTGGTCTGTTGTTCAGTTGCGTGGCGACCCTGGAAGGCGTGCGATTCGTTGCTCTTCCCTGTCGTTCGCAGCAGAGGGAGAGATTTTTTCGGCGCCCCACTCTCGTGTCGGTGGCGCTGTGCACGTTGATGCTTTTGATCAAGTGTTCTCTGTCCTTTCCGTTCGCTCCTTCTGTAGGACAGTTTGGGTCCCTCAGGGAGAGCGATCGTGTTGGAGGCGGACCGGACGGTGCAGCCTCCGGAGCCCGTGGATACAGACACCGCAGCGGTCGCAGACGCAGCCCTCTCGCCTTCGCTTCCTGCTCTGAATCTCCAACGGAGAGGAAGCTTTTCTGCTGTCGCGTCGTCCTCGGCTGTCCGTGTGCCGCGAGGTGGACCAGGCGCGGAGTCTCTGGACGCCTCGACAAACGCAGCTGTCTCAGGGGGCCACTTCGCAGGTCCCCCGTTCTCCCTTCCTCTCGGGAATCTGCAAGTCTCTCCGTTGACAGTCGACGGGCCAGGGCAGATGCCCGCTGGAGCGCGAGCGCCGCCAAAACCGCCCGCTTTCATGCAAGCATTCCTCCCCGCTGGGCGCGGAAGCACGCGCGCGCCTGCGGGAACTGTGCAGGAGTGAAGCAGAAAGAAGACTTGGAATAAAACCCGAAAAACACGTCCAGTGGAGGTGTGGGAGGCGACACGGACCCGCACGTACATATATTTGAGTGTATTCATGCAGTGTGACCGCGTTTGTGAACAGGGAGGTCCGTATCTACACTGAACACAGTGACCCCTTCAACTTTTTAGAACGGTCTTCCCGCGAGTTTTCTTCCGTCTTCCGCGTCTCGCTCCCGGTGGCGGGGACGAGTCTCTGGACCTCAAAACACCACCACTGACGACTCCGGCGGGGCGCACCGGGAAAAGCAAAGCACCAGCTCCACTTCCGCACGTGCCTGTGCGGGTGGCGAGAGACCTCCGTGTCTTGGGTTGTCAGCACTTTGCGTTGCTTAACTTCCAGAACAGGCTGGAGTATCTCCTCTGTCCGGAGGTCCCCGTGCGCTTCTTCACCTGTTGTCCACGCGTTAGCCGCACAGGTTTTCATTCGGATACGTATTCGCATGCATCCACTTTCCATGCAGGGCGAAAACCTGGGGGTTCTCTGGATGCAAGAGTAACGCCAAAGGCGGCCTCCCCGCGGTCAGAGATTTCTGAGCGCCGAGTCGAAACCGCGTTAGTTTTCCACAGTGTCGCAAACATTTTGCTTTCACTCTGCAAACAAGACAGAAGCACCGGTGGGGTGTCCTGCAGAGAGTACTTTTGCCACCGGGTTTGCCCCTCCAGTCATCGTTTGCGTGTCGCCACGGGCGCCGCCGTATTTTCCAAGACAAAAAAAAGGAATGAGACACCGAGTCTCAGTTGGCAAGTCGGTGACTACACGCGAACGAGTCAGGAACTCCTGCGCGGTCCAAGAGCGGATTGGACTTTCTTTGCGCCTTAGAGGAGTGGAAGGGGTGTATGCTTGTCGACTGGAGCGGTCTTTACACCCACGCTCATCTGCGAAATTGACTCGTGGAGTGCTGGGTTGAGACTCGAGATGAGACTCCCTCACACACTGAAGCTTTTGTTGAAAGTACGGGATTCTGCGGTTGAAGACTAATTCGGATAGTGCCACGGCGCACCAGCAGCCCCGGTGACCTCAGATTCAGTTGTCGTTTACGTGACTGCCCGCAAGCTGGATTGCAAAACGGGTAGAGCGTTTGTAGCAGCTGTAAGTTCGTATACAGCCACAAATATACAAATGTACAGGTGCATTCATACGCATGCGGGGATCGCCGTTGCAGGCTTCGAGGCCACAGTAGCACAAGGACTGTAACTGCGTATTTCCGTTACAGTGTATGCAGTGAACAGGGAACTAGGACTACAACTGACAGGGGGAGATATCTTTTTCTTCATAGCTATCTGTATCGTTAAAGCGGCAGACGTCGGCGTCGGACTTTTAAGTTTCCCAAATGTATGTCCCAGCGAATTCCCGACGACCCTGCGCAGAACCCTCCCAAGGAATTTTCTAGCATATTGTGCGGTGCTAAAAATATTACCATCCAAAACCGGAAGCTGCATTACGTTCAAGCTTTACACTGGACACGTTTTAATGTGAGCTTACTACAGACCATGGGAGAGCCAGGGGGGCGAGGATAAACAAAACGGTATTCGCCAAGCGTTGGTGAATGGAACACCACAGCTTCAGGGAGTGCGCCGGCGTACCCGAATGCGGCCAACTCACGCTTCAAGCGTTCCTACAACAGACCAAAGGAGGGACGGTCTCGATTCTCTCAGAAAATGTCGTCGTGTGACGGCGAACCGACACGGTGGGAATCCTCGACCCGTTTAGCAAAGAAAGCGTAGCGGTTGTTGGCATGTAGAAAAGTGATAACAGATGTCCACCGGTGCGCGGCTACCTTTCCGACTCGAGCAAATCCATGTTTTTTATCTTCTCGCGATCCCCATGTTTCGGACGGTTTAGTTAGCTTTCCTCCCCCCTCGCCTGTCTGGGGTACAGCTCGCGCTCGCGAAAAAGCTGGCGGCGAGGAAACCCCGAGGTCCCCCGCCAAGAGGAAGGGTGTAAAACAAAATGTGCACAGATTAACTCGTCAGAGTAATCCGTTTGGCAACTGCCGTTTAAACAGACAAAGTTCCATCTGCCGCAAGTGCCCGGTTCTCTCAGCCGGCGGACGGCTTTCTACCGACACACGCTTCTTTTCTTGGCATGCGTGTTTTTGACTCTCTTGCGGTTCCCGTGGTAAGCCGGAGCTTCTGTCCAAGTCTAAAACGGAAAACGCAGCAACCAGAGGATTAGAAACGCCTCAATAAAGCTTCTCCCATCCATGGTTTGTCTGTTCCTTTCAGCGCCGTTCGTCCGTTGTCTTCACACTTTCGGCATATGCGTCGTCTCGGTTATCTTTACTGGTGTATGTTGACAAGGCTGACAAGTATACCTGCGGTGCCGGTTGCGCCGCGGTAATTATTATTCCGTTCGTCCATTTGCTAGTCTCCCTCCTACAGAAGAGAGCTTTCTTTGTTTCTTCTTCTCCGTCGTCCGGGTGCCGCCAGACTGTCTCGTGCGGGCAGCGTATCTTCGCGCTCACGAGTACAAGAAATCGCGAGTTCCGAGCGTTTCTCGGTTGCTGAAACGAGGAAACCATTCTTCGTCTCGAGACAGCCGATCTTTTTCTGCAATGTCCTCCCTTTCTCTGACCCATGCCTCGTCCTGCCACTCCCTTTCCCCTTGTTTGAGGAAATGAGGCGGCTGTGCGTCGGCTGGCGAGCACAATCCCTGTGGCCCACTGTGTAGATGACACCGTTTCTGCTGGCCGCTCGCCTTGCCTCTACCCTTGCCAACTCCGCGTGCTCGTCTGCACGCTCTCGTGCAGATCCTACCGTTAATTTCCTTCGTCCACAGCTTAGTTGACCTCGCCTGGTCCCTCAAGACTGCACACTCCACATGAGTCCCTTCGTTCGTCCAGGACGTCCGCCCGCTTCCTGCTTTGACGCTTTGCTTGCTGCGTGTCTGTCCGCGCATGACACATCCGCTTACGCTTCACCCGACCCGCATTCGTGTACGTGTTTTTTCCACACATGCCTGTTTCTGTCTTCGCGACCTGTGGACATCCATCCGGACATGCAGGCATCCGTGGACACCTGCGTGTTCACACAGTTACATGATTCGCATGCACGCGCACAGGCTGCGTCTGTAAGCGAATGGGTATTTGCAGGTCGCCACGCGCTCGGCTGGTTTGTGGAAGGGGATCTGCGTGATACACTGGCCGTCCTGTTGCAAGAGGGGGAAACCCGACACACACGCACAGAACGAACTGTGTTGCCTCGGAGCTTGGCAGGCCGTTCTTGCGAGGCTGCGTAGGAGCCAGGCGGGTCCGCGTTCGGTGTCTCAACACACGGAGACAGGCAGCGTCCATCTCTCGGCTGGAGGGCTTTCCAGACTCGCTTTTCTCCTTCGTCTGGCGACCGCGAGGGACGCGAGAGCTTGTTTTCGGTCTGCGTCGAGAATCAGTTGAGGCAGGGGCGAGAGAGCTTTCGGGCACTCCAGTCCCCTCGACCTTCCCCCCCCCCTCTCTCGTGTTCGGCCTGTAATGGGCAGGGAAAACGCGGACAGGGAAACCGACGTTTTCCCTTCTTGTGTGGGGCGGCGTTTGTAATTCTGCCGGATCTTGCCGCCGTGTTCTGGTCCAGTCGATCCGAAAAAACGTCTCTCTGCACCGAGAGGGCCTTCCTCCTCCTGGCGCGTTCGGTCTCACCTTGTGCGTTGCCCCGGCGGGGGCCTGCCTAGTTTGCCTGCCCTGATCCTCGATTTGCCTCCTCTTCGCCGCCCTCGCCTCGTCCACTCTCGAGTGTCTCCACGATGCGGCCACGAGGGTCGGGCTGTCTCTCGGCCGCGCCCGCCGCGCCCTCGTCGCCGGGTGGAACTTTTCCAGCTGACTCAGCCTCAATCCAGCGCAAAAGCTTTTCGCGTTCCTTGTCTTCTGCGCGTCAGGGCTCTCTCTCGGCAACAGCTGACCAGCTGCGTGCTCAGGTGGCGGCTCTGGCGAAGGCGCTGCACGAGGATCGGCGGCGCCGTGCTTCTTCGGGGCAACCCTCGCGGGTCTCTCGCCCCTCGCCTTCCCTCCCCGTCTTCTACAACGTTCCGAGGTCTTCACGCACTCTCACTGTCTTCCCTTCTTCGTCTTCGTCTCCTGGTTACCACCCTGTCGGCAGAGACACGTCCCGACCGTCGGGGCCTTCCCCGTCCACCGCCGCCGCAGCTGCTGCAGGCGTCTCGGTGCCGAGCAAAAGACAGGTTCCTCCGCCCCGTCCAGATGCATCGCCGACGCCCAGCGCGTCTCTCGCCAGTGCCTCCTTGGCCCCCGCAGCTGGCGGGCGAAGCGGGGGTTTGGCGCCCAAAGCGGAGCATCTCTCGGCGGGGCCCAGCGGGTCCGACAGGCTGCGAATCCTGAAGGAGCAAGTCGCCCACATGCAGATGCTGGTGGCCAAGAAGAAAGAGCAGGAAAGGCGAGCAGAAGAGAGGTGGGAAACTCGAAAGCGCCAAAGAGCCCTATGGAGACAGAACATCCACTGGAACAGGCTCGTCAACACGCCCGCAGCCGAAGAGACCCCTGGCGGAGACGGCCGATCTCAAATATCCCGCCAGGAACTGTTCGACGGGGCGACTTTCCCGGCCTTCTCCGCCAGCGACGGAACGCCCTTCGCGTCGTGGGCGGCAGCCAAGGCTGGCACAGGTGAGCAGCTTGCCGAATCAGGCATTGGTGCACCGTTTGGAAACGCCTCGCGACGACGAAAGGGAACCCTCACGACGCCTGAGTTGCCATCTTCTCACGGAGGTGGATCGCAGCAAACGCAACAGGCGGTTGTTTTCGCCTGCAAGTGTCGCGCGTACACACATTTGCAGGCTGGGAGACAAACGAGTACACAGAAAAGTTGACACAAACAGTATATAGGTTACGGTGTCTCTCCAGGCTCAACGGAATTCAGGCTTCTGCGTAGCGCCTTCTCAAACGACAGATAGCGAGCGAAGGCAAAGCTCTTCTCACGAGAGGGAGTGGCAGCTACCGTCCTGCTCAGCCCTCACATGTACATGCGTGATGCACGTGCACATCTGCCTCTGTACCACTATACAGGACATATATGTATATGAATACATGCGTATGCATAAATATATATGTGTAGATATATCTGTGCCCGTACAGGTTTGCATGCATGCGTGATGGGGTCCCTCGTCCCGTGATGGTGTTTCTGCGGTGCAGTGCGGAAGGAGGCAGCTCACCCCTCTGTGGGAGAGGGAGGCATCCCAGGCGGCGTTTCTTGTTCCTGTTTTCGGGTAGCGGCCGATTCGTTCTCGTCGTTGCCCATGCGATCGACGCCGTGGACGACGTCGGAAGAGAGCGTCCGGCCGTCGCTTGAATCCGGCAAATCGGCGGCTCCGAAATTCCGAAACCGATCGCTCACTTTCTGCAAATTCTACAACGGTTTCGGTACGTTTCCGATTCCGAGCAGCACTGCACACGCAAAGATGTAAATCGCTCCCGGCGTGCTTCCTGCCGTTCTTGCCGTCTGTCCCTGTTTTGTCTTTTTGCACATCCTACGTCGCGCGACCTGCCGATGCCTCACGCACTTTGCGCGACCGAGGCGTCGTGCCCTCGTGTGTAGAAAACGTGGAGCAGCAGTGGGAGGTTTGGATTGTAGCTTGCCGTCTGCGTTGGCTACGGCTTTGCCGACCTAGCGTCTGGAGAGACAGGCGGGCGCAGTCTAGAGTCAACAGGGAGGGAGAATGAGCGGTGGGAGTTCTTCTGGATGCCGGGGAAAGGGCTGAACGCGCCGTTCTCGCAGCAAGTGTTGTGGGCTGAGTATGTAGCCAGCGCATGTGCTAGGTCGTTCTGACAATTTCCTCTCACGACGCAGGCTTATGCGCCTCATTTCCTGTATGCGCACATGCATGTGTCTAGATACACCGATGCGTTCTCATCGGTGCCTTCACGTGTAGATGTATCGATCATCTGTGCATGCAATGGAACGCCGTGGACCAACCTCTGTTGCGGGCTTTTGCTGCGTCCCCTGGGCAACTGACTGTCCAGGATACTGCAGAAACGGGGATTCGTGTCCCTTCTACCACGACCGCAGTCGCGAGACACAGCTCACGGAGCGTTGTGAGCATGTTAATGAAGAACCCGTTGTCTGTCGTCTCTACCTCAAAGGTCAGTTTTTCGCGATGACGTGCTGGCTCTCGCTCGGGTGTCCCGAGGAGGAAAAGCGAAACTGTCGCGTCAGCGCGCGCGTCCTGGACGGCTGCGCAAGAGGGGTGCACTGCACACGCAGGAAGGTGGTTCGGGCTTCTCCCGCACAACAGTTTAGAGTTGTCTCGTCGTTTTGCTCTCTGACGTCTGCCCCGTTCGCTGAGTGTCTTCGTTTTTCCCCTTCGCTCTTCCTTATCCTCGCTCAGGGAGGGCAGAACGTCCCCCCCGCTCCCTCGAATCTCTGGTAGCTGTCTCATTCGAACCCCGTGCGGTGTCTTGGCCGTTCGGTTTGCTGCTGGCGCTTCGTTTGTCTGCGAACACCGTTTTCGCGCCTTGTCTTCCTCTGTGAGGCGCAGGCCTGTGCGAGTCTGCCGACTGTTCCCTCGCCCACGAGGCTCCGGTCACGCCCGTCTGTGCTCGCTTTCTCCAGGGTGAGACTGCGAATGAGAGGCGGTCGCTCCACGGTCAGATAAGCGTCGTTTGTGTCCCCATTTTACGTAACAGCCTAGGGTGTAGTCGAGCAGTTCTCAAAGAGGACAGGAGCGCGATGCAGATGAACCGGGGTATGCTTCATCTTCTACTGTTCAGCGAGTCGTCCCATTGACAGCAGCGCTCCGATTCTTCACGTGACATCGCTAGGTGTACGTGATTTTTCTTGTGGGCGTGATCATTGTCCGGGTTTTAATCCGTAGGTGTCCTTGGTTCCAAAGTAAGGCAGGAGACCTTTGGAGATGGGACACAGAGGCGCTCCCTGTCGCAGCTGCAAGTTTGGTCTCTGTTTTCTCTGTTTTTCTTTGTCTTTTTATTTCTTTGTTTTCTTCATTGTTGCCGTGTGCCTGCGGGTTCTCTTTTGTTTCCACCTTCTGGGCAGTGGGGACAAAATCCGCGGGAAGCTTCGGTGTGCCTTCAGAGTCGCGACCGTGTGTGCCTTTCGCGCCATCCTCTGCGCCCTTCGCCTTTATTTTTTTCAGGGCTGTGCATTCGAGATGAATGCATGTACCGCCACGAATTCGGAGCTCAGACCCCGGTCGCTCTGGTGGAAGGGAATGCGGTGGTAGATTCGGTAGACGACGCTGGCGTAGACTCGACAGTCTCGGAGCAGTTGAGACTGTCAGAGAGGGGAGAAGCGAGAGAATCCGATAAAGTCGAAAAGTAAGCGTGAGAAGGGTGTGGTGTGTCTGCCTTCCAGCCTCAAAGGGGGCAAGACAGTAGAAGAGCCGGACAGCAGGGAAAGGAACGCAGGGACGGCTACACAGTGTCCCTTCTGGAAACCGAGGAGACAGGCGAACGCGGCACCGCCGCATCCGAACTCTCCAACTGCATGCAACAGTCTGCGATTGAAGCGGAGACGTGTCAACAGCTAGAAAGCACTGGCGGTCCACTACCTTCTCAGTAGGTGTTTGTTGAAACACTCCACCTGCGGTAGACTCAGCCGACAGAGGCGATGTGTTCGTTTCTCTCGCAAGCGACGCAGACGCAGATGGCCGTTCTTTCCCTCTCGAACTGTGCGCGACAGACAGCATCGTTACCTTGAGACGTACGACGCAGTCCCCGACGTTTTCTGAGAGCTCGTTCATGCACAGCATGATGTCTCCATCCTGGCCCATCCGCTTTTACCGCAGGCGTTCAGTCACGGCCGCTGAGGTAGCTTCGCGGATTTCCCCGTAAATGCGCTTGCTGTCTCATGAGGCGGCAAAGGGACGTAGCAGGGAGGGGCCCGCGTGGGGCTGCAGACTTTGTAGTCTTTTCAGCAGAGTCTTTGAGTGTAGTAGCTCTTTTTTGTCCGGGTTGCGCCGCGTTTGTCTTTTGCCGCTCGGAAGTCCCTCTCGTGTTCATTTAAACTCAGTCGAGCCGGAGAAGCAACGGCGTGGCCTTCCGAAGATGGCGGACGCTGCAGGTAAAGGAAACACGGAGGACGCGCCCGCGAATGTTTTGGAAAAATAACGTTTTTGGTCGTATGAACAGTGTGGTTGTAGCTTGTGAAGCACGGCTGTTCGCCTTGGGGCTTTCAAGGAGCTGTGGGTGAATATGTCTGTGGGCCGGGATAAACGGTCTGGAGTGCGCAGCAGGTAGCAGACTGAGATGGAAGTGAAGATCGATCGCGGAGCGGGTTGGGAGAAGTCTGTAGGCTGGGGATCTCGGAGTTATGAGTGCGTCGGGTGTATGCGCTGCGCTCGTTGACGCCTTGATTCCCGCGAAGCGCGATCCGGCTGACCCCGCCTGCTTGAGTTTGATCACGGGCGTCCGCCGAATCGGAGGACGAAAAAAGACACGGAAAAGCAAGAATGAAGAGAAAGGGTTCATTTGCCTCGGGCGTGAGGAGAGATCCGCCTGAAGTGTCCGCTCGCCAGCTGGATCGCCCTCTTTGGGTGAGGCCGGTCTTGGCGCCACGATGTTCCATTTTCTCGCGGGTCGCGGGGTGGGCGCGGGAATTGCCGTCCTGTTGGGTTAACGAATGCACCGTTTCTCGTATCCGGATGAGCCGGGAAACAAAGGAAACACTTTTCTGTAGAGAGCACTTGCCAGAGACGCAGACGCCTCGCTCGCGGGGGGAGGGCAGGGAAGCAAGAATAGCGGCAGACGGACGGAGTAGATCTCTGTAAGGAAGGTCGTGAAGCATGAGGTGCGCGTGTTCTTGTCTGGGAAAGTCGGGCCACGAAGGTCGTGCCGCGTGAGAACAAGCCAAGACGGGAACATGCGCAGGGAAGTCAAGGAAGAAACAGACCCGGTCCAGAAGTCCAGAACATCACAGGTGACGCAGAAGAGCGAAGACGCAACGCGGTATCAGGGACACGTCGAACAAAACGATGGTGCTTCTTCCTTTTTAAATTTCTTGTCACACTGCAGGGATGCGGGAGCCAACCGCTACATATATATATATATATATATATATAATTTGCATGTATATAATGCAATGCATGTGCGTAGTGGTGTGATGTAGTTCGTGTATGTACTCGCATATGCATGTACTTGTTAACATTTCTTGGTGCATTTGTAAAATAAGTCGATGAACTCTCTGGCGTTCGCGATCTGTGGTCTGCCGGCTGTTTTTCAACGGCGTCGAAGACAGCACAACAGTTTTCTGCTTCCCTCACCACTACGCAGACAATCCTCCAACAATCTAATTGCTAATAGGTTTTGTGTATGGGGGTCAGCTGAGCCTATTGCTTTCCGCTTGCCTCGCACACGTACCAGCGCCGTACATGATTGCATGGGCGACTGGAGAGGAAAAGGCCACGCCATTTCTCTAGGCAACGTCGCACTTGTGTGTCTACCTATTAGTCACACAACAACTCGCGCACTCTCGTGTACTTCCCGCGTGTTTCTTCCCTTTTTTGCCATCAAGTGTGAATCTGCACGCGTGGGCGCGGCGAGTGCCCATCAGTTATTTATACGTACATAGTCGTGGTAGGCATGAAACGAATCGGCAGGGGTGGTTTCTCTGTCACGCACTCAGACCGGTTGCAATTTGTAACCTCTCAGATGTGTGTGTACAGTACTCTGCGAGGTGACACGACGGGTATGGCATGCAAATGCGTTACTGTGTTCAGCTCTCTCGGTGTTTGTCTCGTGTGGAAAGAAGTGAAATCTTCCTGCCTCTGCATTTCCGGTAGAGACATGGGGCCATAGGGGAAGGGCGCGCGATGGAGATCCGATTGCATAGGCCCCACCGGAAGGCACTGGTTTTTCAAACGGGCTCTTTCACCGATCGCCACTGTGGCTCCACAGATTCCGTCAGCTTTCCTGGTGCCAGTATCGTATAACACTTTCATGATTGCGTACTCGGTTAGAAGGGACTCGAGGCGACAGCATCACGCCCTCTCAAGACGCTGAAAACGGACGCTTCTTTTCTCCGGAAAACGTAATCTAAGTGACCGGTTCTTCGCGCGGATCCGCCCGTTCTAGGATGATCCCCATCCGTCGAACCCCCCGCACACGATCGCCCCCCTCATTCCAGTTTTTGTCGCGTCGATGTTGTGGTGAGTGATTTGCAGGATCATCAGATAGGTTGCCGTAGGGTGTCCGACCAAATCACGGTTGGCCAGGATAACCTTTTCCCGGTTTCTCTGCTCCTCCACTCCAGAAGCGCTATGGAGAGAGCTGTGTATGCGAGTTGTGATCCGTGCATTCAGAAACAAACGGGAAATGTTTCGCGTTCGATGAAAAACAGTTCCTGAAACTCGACCCTTTGTTAACCGTGTGGAAAAAGGAATGGTTCGGGCCGTGGAAAAAGGAATGGTTCGGGCCGACACATTCAGATATGTATCGTACATGTGTCCATGTGGCGGTACACACACCCTTCATGTCTGAGGTGAGCGTGTAGATGCGTAAAGTGTGTACGGATGTGTGTACGCAAGTCGAAATGTTCAAATTCCGCCTTCAACAACTGGAGTCTTCTTTTTCACGCTGTGTGACCGCTTCAATATAAATCTGCTTTGTAAACGGCTGCATTTTCCCTTTCCAGGCCAAAAAAACCAGACGCGGTGCCGCTGACGTGTGTCTTCGTACGCACTGTCTTGCATGCACGTGACTATTTCTTATCCAACACTTTCCCATATAAGCCGCCACCCTCTCTCAGTAGGGTGGGCCAGCAGTAGTTCGCTGCCGCTCTCGCTCCTCTTCTGAGTCGCCGACGCTGGAGTACACACGTCGAGATTTGCACGTACAGAAATGCAAATGCCCTTTCTGTGTTCCGTCGCAATGTGCCGATGAAGACATTAGCCAAGGATAAGCCTTTTCTTTGTTTGCAAGATTTCCTGCGCCCAACACACCCCACAATACCGTCAACCCTTCTCGTCAAGGCTGTGCGACTTCCGTTATCTTCACCCTGCTGCGCTTCCCGCGAAAGGATTTTGTGTGGAGAGGGCGAAGAGGTCCTTTCTTCTGCGTCCTTTATTCCTTTTTTCTTCCGTTTGTTTCTACTTCTGACTGCTTCCTGGGTACCCTTCGCGTCTGTTGGCTCGTCGTTAGCCTCTCTCTGCGAAAGAAAACCTTCCAGGTTTCTCCACTCCCATTCCATTCAGAGATCCAACCCGTATCTCGCTTTGTTTCGTCCTTGTCTTGTTGTTCCTTTCTTCTCTTCTCTGGTTTTCTCGCGCCCCTCTCCATCCTCTACTCTATCCACTCTCCGAGAGCTGCGTTGAGAGAGGTCCTCCCGAACACAGTTACCGAGCAAAGAAGCAAACAACTTGGAGAAGAACGCGCATGCATTTCTCCTGACTGGCAGCGAACCTCTAAGGCCCGGTTCCCAATTCGTCTTTTCACACCGTTTTTTCAAAAAAGATGGCGACGGTACGCTGCAAGCCTAACCCGACTGTTCGCCGGGTGCCCTGTTCCTCTCCGTCCTGCTGTCGGTATCTCTGCCTCCATGCCCCTATTACTTTTCTAGCCGACCGGCTCTCTTTGATCTCTCCCCGTTTCTTCATCTTTTGTTCTTCAAGCCTCTCTGCTTCGTTTCATCACCCGCGCGTCTGTGCCTGTGTCTTCCTTGCCTCGCGTGCATGTTTTTTTATGTTCCTCTATGTCAAAGTACCCCCCGTCCCTGTCCCCGTCCCTGTTTGTCCGGCTCTCCTAGGCCTGCTGACGCTTCCCCTGGTCTTAGACTCCTGTCTCTTTCAGGTTTCCCTCACTCAATTCTCTTCATCTGCTTCGTGCTCCTCGCTTCAGTCACGCTTTCTAAGTCCGGGTTCTTTTCTTCGCGTCTGCGCCTCAGCCCTCCATCTCCACCTCTGTCGTGTGTGTCTTTTGCGGAACTCTTTCCCTGCCTCCTGGTCTTCGGTTTCGCTGTCTCCAGTCTCGCGCTTCGTCGTACCTCGTTGCACGATGGTTTCGACTCGCGTCCTCTGTCCTGTTCACTCTTTTTTTTCGCCCACTGCTCTCAACTTTTGTTTTGTCCCCTCTTTCTGGGGCACTTGCCTGGGGTCACACTTTTCTCTGCCTCTCTGCGCGCGAGTTTCCTCGTGGCATCGCCTCTCCTCGACTCTTCGCCGTCCCCTGTTCGTGGCCTGACCCGCTGGCGGTGGGCCGCTCTCGGGATCGTTTCTGAAGCTCGCGTCTGCTTCTCTCGTTTGCTCCAGGGCATGCAGTCCCCTTGTGCATATCTCGACGCGCGCACGCGTTCTTTGCCTCTACCGTTTGTTCTGTTTCCCGCGTCGCTGTCCTCTCTTCGCTGCTGCTCTTCTCTCCTCACTTGTCTGCCTACCCCAGTGAGTGCCGCGGAGGCGGCCTTCTCGGTGTCTGGCCGCTGTCTGGGGGGCCGTGTCTCCAAAGCGTATCTCCTCGTCGCGCAGAACATCCGCGTGAGAGCGCCAAGTGCGTGTGCAGCGTTTTTTGTGTCGACGTTACGTCTGCGCTTCTTGCGCTTGCGCCACGACACTCCCCGGCGTTCTCTCATGCGCGTCTCCCGTCCTTTTCTGCTTGGTGCAGGTCACCCCCGTGAATCCCAAGCCCTTCCTGACTTCGTTGACTGGTCGACAGGTCATGGTCAAGCTGAAGTGGGGCATCGAGTACAAAGGTGAGAAAAGGGAAAGTTGAGGGGAAACACGGACAAGGAGGCGGGGAAGAAGCCCACGGTGGAGCAGCAAAGGGCGTCGAGCGTCCCGGGAGAGATGGCGCGTGCCTGCCTCGCGAAACGACGCGACTCGGCTTGTTCGTGTTTCCAAGTCTCTCTGTGCATGCACACCTACCTCCATGTGGCGTTCACAGTCGATGTGGACCTGATAGGATATATTTCTAGCGTATTCTCCGGCGCTCAAGGCCGTGCCGTCCGTGCCCGGTGATTTCGTGCGTCTATGCCGTCCCTTCGTAATCGAGGTGATTGCGATTGGAGCTTTGCATTGCCGAACCGGCCTCCGTGTGTGCCTCTCGCGTGGGTTCTCGCAGGCTACCTCAAGTCCTTTGACGAGTACATGAACTTGCAGCTGCAAAACACCGAGGAATGGGTGGACGGCAACTTCAAAGGTCACTTGGGCGAAGTCCTCCTCCGCTGCAACAATGTTCTCTACCTACGTCAAGTCAAGGGAGAAGACGAAGATGACGAAGAAGCCTGAAACGGCCGAAAGGTGAGGCGGCGTGACGCGGGGGAGCGGCGGCTTTGCCTCCTCCCCTCGCTTCTCTCCGCACGCGCGGCTGTCTCTGGCGAGTCAGTGTGCAGACGTGGGGCAGGAAGCGAGAGACGCTCGAAGGCAGAAGAGCAGGGAATCTCGCGGCGCTGCTTACCTTTCCGCGAGTCACACTGCAAGCGTGAGGCCTCAAATCGCGTCGGCCCTTGCGAAGGCGTTCCCCCCGAGTCTCGTGCGGTCTGACTGGGCGACTCCCGCCGAGGCGTTCCTGGCTGTTTTCACCCGACCGAGCGCCGGCGGGCGTCTTTGTGCCTGTGTCGAGCAGACGGGGGAGTGAAGCGTGTGAAAAGCGTGGACAGAGAGACACATGAGAGTCTCAAAGTGGAGAAACTGGAAAAACTGCGGTTTAAAAGCGTCAATCAGATTTCCGGTCTCCAAGGAGAGACCGCTTTTGCGTCGAACGGGCCACATGAGCCTCGCTGGCCGTTCTTTTGCCCTGAACCTGGTTTTCGCAGCTGCGTTTTCTCGCGCGCGGCTCTGCGAAGCAGACGTGACCATCTGAGTTTCGGCTTTTTCTCGCGTTTTTGCGTAGTTCGCCTCGCAGGGAGACGGCAACACAGACGGAAAAACCAAGAACATGGCCGTTTCTGTGAAATAGGGAAACGCCCTCCCGTCAGCGGAGGAGGCTTCTGACCCTTTTATCTCTCGCGCTCGCTCTTCCTTCCCTCCACCTCGTTCGCGGCTTCTCCCTCATCCACATGCTCGTTGCAGTTTTTCCCGCTTTCCCTACTGCAGCACTTGTTCGGCTTCCGTTTCTTCTCGCCCGGCGCCGGCGTATATGTGTCGAGGTTCGTGGGGAGGGACAGGAGACAGCCTCGGGGGAAGCATGTCTGTGGCTGAGGCGACGATCCGTGCTAACATCATACGGATTCTAGAAAGCAGCGAGGGGCTACAAAAGAAGGCCGCGCTGACAGAAAACGAACGCTGAATCTGGTTTTAACCTAAAACAGTGTGCGGCCGCGCCGGCGCCAACCGCAGGAAGCGCATAGGAAAGATAGGAAAGCTTAGCGAGGGCGCGGCGTCCGTTTTTCGGGGTGAAAGACTCGAGTCAGGAGAGTCGAGTTTTGCATCAAGAGCAGTTCGCATCGCAGTTGACCCAAGCGCCGCGAAGTGCCGTTTGTATCAAGTGACACACCGCACGCATGTGCGTCGGCGTAGACACGCAATGCGTTTATGTACCTGCGCGTGTGGGTGCTCAGCTGTCTGGAGCGATCCGGCAACCAGTGGCAGCGAACCTGCCGCAGAGCGGCGTCTCCTGGTTCGCTTCCCCTCTTTCTTAGGCATTCTTCACGACGGGAAAAAAAAGCGCCGGCACAGGGAAACCTCATTCCCCCGCTGTTCTCTCGCAGAGAAAAAGACGGTTCGATCGGGACCTCTTCCTGTCGACATCTGTAGCGCACCTGACAACCAAAGGGGCTGGAGGGTTCGCCGAGAATCGCGGAAACGGCCGAGGCGATCCCTGCTCTTTCATCGCCCCATTCTTACTTTCGCATTCCTTCCTTGATCGTCCGATTCGGTTTGCCGTCTTCATGTTTTTTCGCCTTTGCCCAAACACGACAGGGCGCTGAGGAAGGCAAAAGTCTCTCGCCTTCTTTCTCGGTTCACCAACGCAGTCTCCGCTAGCGGACGACCAGGGAGAGTGGAGGGCCCTAGGGTATCTTCGATTAAAACTCCACGCAAAACAGTCTTCTTTTCGGCCACCCCGACACGCGAAAGAAAGCCACGCGACAAAAAACCACTCCATTTAACCCCTGGCAGGTCGCGTTGCCAGCGCAGCAGACAAGAAGACTGGGACTCGACGTGCACCTCTCTCTCGATGTAAAAAGATATAGAGGAAGAGACAGACCTTTCCTCTCTGTCTGCCTACCGTAGAGATCCACGCACATACACAAGCGTAGTTTCATACCCATACACCGCTTTTTTTCTGCATATCTGCGCGCTTCTGCCTGTGCAGTGGACACGCTTGAACGGCTTCTGTTCAGTATTCGACTCGAGAAAGCGGGGTATAGTTCGGGAAGTAGTAGTCGTAGTGGAGGCGGTTCCGGCGGTGCATGTGGTGCACAAGCGGCAGAGTCCACCCCTCAAAGTCCGGGTCGTGCTGTCTGAAAAAATCAGGGAGGAAACAACAAACTGCAGCATGACCCGGCTCGTCATTCGTAAGCTTCTGAAGTAAAAAGGGTTGGCCTCTGCGCCTGCGTGTCCCCCGTTCACTTCGACGGACGCTCACGCTCGTCTCTTTCGGTTACGATTCAAAGTTGGCATGCCAGGCGCCTGCTTGGATATCTACATAAGCTGGTCGCCACTCGGCTGTATCGGTTGGGCCCCAAGCGGATCGGATGGAGACAGACGGTGGACCAGATATCGGAGGAGATCCGACATAATCGACCGGAGGAGACGAGACCGGAAAACGAACAAGAGGCTGCCACGAGGGCCTCTACCCCAGTTCCAGTGCAACGGCAGAAAGCAGCCAGTGCGAATGGAAGAGAGAAAGGAGAGAGGCGAGGAAACCACAGAATAGATCCCATTTTGTGGCGGAAAACAGTAACGCTATACGCGGACTCGAGAAAAGGTCGCGGCCGGATAAGAGACAGCGAGTGACAGGACGTCCAGCTGGCATATACAGGAGCACCCCGCTGCTGGGCCACGTCCACCGCAACGAAAGTATGGAGACGCAGGGAGGGCGGCGAGATCTGCTCGTTCACGTGCTGAGGAGAGAGAGAATGGCGACTGGCGGCAAGAAGACCCAAGCGGAGCACATGCATGCAAATCCCGCTCGTGGTCACGCAGCAGGAAACTGGACGGCTCCACGAAGGCGAGAAGAACCACATCAACGGGATGAGGACGCATCTCTTACCTTCGGTCCTTTAACGTGTAGTATCTTTGCATGCGAATGTATTCCAGACGGGTACGCTTTCGCCTGCAAGGAAGGCGCCAAGTAAAGGCGAAAAAACGGAAAACGTGAATCCGCAAATCGGTGCAGGAGCGACGGGGCGTGCTGAGGAAAGCAAGATGCGAGCAGGGACGTATCCCCGCGAGAACGCCAAAGACTCAAAACGCACGCAGAAGCGAACGCTTCTGAGCTAGGTTGGTGCCGCGCATATTGAAATTCTTCTGCGACCGATTTTGCGCCTCCCTGGCGTCTCCGAGTGCGTCTGCATTGGGCCGTTCCGGTAAGCAAGCGTGTGCCATCTTCTCCGATTGCCCTCAGCCTCTCTGCGCTTCTCCCGACCCTCATAGGTTCCCTTTCCTTCATCATCATCTTCCTAGTTTTTACTCTGTTCGCACTTTCCCGTGTAACCTGTCCTGGTCTTCTCTTTGTGTCCACATGCGCCCCTCTCTAAAGCCTGGACCGTCTCGTCTCTCGCTTCATTCGCTGGCCTTCCGCCCGTTGCCGTTCTCTTGGTCGTTTGCAATCCCCGTTCCCTCTACTTTGATTTAGTCCCCCCACCGCTGCGTCTCCGGTTGGTTTCGTTTCCCTTCTTCTGCGGACCATTCCTCGCCTTGTTCCCTGTGGTCCCCCTCGCGTCGCCGCCTCTTGCCTCACTTCATCTTCATCCACTGCCAGTATTCGCAGTTGACCACCCGAAGGCCCATAGCCTGGGTAATGCGCTCCTGAAGTTTCACTGGCGCACAAAAAGCAGCAAACACACGGCAGCGTCGAGACACTCCAGGTCTCGCGTGTCGTTCTTCACCTTACTTAGGCATCTGGTCTGTTGTGTTCTTGGCTAGTGCTCTGCTAACACAATAGAACTTGGATCCGGTAACCAAAGACATTCAAGAACTAAACCAATCGAGTCGGCGCATGCACGGCCTCCGAACGAAGACGCGAACGGCCGCCGCAGAGAGACAGGCGGCGAAGCTGTCTCAAGGGAAATAGACAGACAGCGATCAAGTAGCTAAGGAAAGTCAGCGGATGCAGGGGAACTGGGAGGACCGTACCGCAAGTCTGGAAGAGAATGCGGAACGAGACACCCGGAGAGACGCACTCACGGAACACCGAGGAGGCAAGACAGAAAAGTGGAAACCACAGCGCCACACAGAGAAGGGTGAGCACATGAGGGTAGTGGCGAGGGGCTAAGAGACCGGAGGAAGAAGGAGGCGACGCCAGAAAAAGGCAAACACAGATGGAGAGGACTCCTCTGACACACAGGGTGACAGAATGCGAGGGAAGAAAACTGGCGGTGCCCACAGCGAAGCACCGGAGCGGGCGCAGACGTGGGCGATCAAGAAGCTGAGTGCGACACGAAGGTGGAGCAGGCACCGAAACGGGTGAAAACGAGAGGCACGACACAGGAGAAGGCGGGACGAAGAGACGCGAGCACCCTCTCTCACCGGCGGTTGTCTTCTCAGCACTATTGACGTAGAACCGATCCACTGTGTTGCACTGCCAGACAATAGGCCGGTCGCGCTCGAGAACGTCGAACACCAACGGGCCTCTGCACATGGAAAAAGGAGACAGGGTAGCAAACATGTGGGGCGGGAAGAGGCAAGCGAGCGAGGAGCGAAGAAGCCGAGAACCAGGGAAGCAGAAACCGAGAACGAACAGAACTCAGACGGCCGCTGGGGGAACGGCCGTCACACAAGCGGAGGCCGGTTAGGTAGAAGCGACCACCAGCCGCGACGAAGAGAAGAGAAACCAAAGCCAAGGAAAGGTATGCAGACCCGAGGGAGAAGAGCACGCAACAGAATCCAACAGAACAGCTGCGAGGGGAAACGGTAAATCACGCAGGCGGGGGGGGGGGGGAGTGACGGCCAAAGTGACCTGGGATCGCCTCCTCACAGAACCGGAGGCAAAAAAAGCAAAGCGAAGGCGCCGCCTTTTCCGTCGCTGCTGGGCACCACCATTCGCTGGATCCGCTCCATTAGGCGAGAAGTGGTGCTTCCATACTCCCTTGTTCTCGCGTCGGTGTGAAAGGTGTGAGGCCACAGCCGAAGACGTATCTCAGAGCCCCAGGAAAAGGAATCCCGACCATAAGCCGCGTAGCCTGAGCTGGCAGCTGTGTGGCAGTTGATCCCTGAGACGCGCGAGTCCAGGAGCCCCGACAGAATCCTTCAAGAAAACACAGATCCGAATGCGTTTTTGGTCCGACCTACCGGGTGGCGTAACAGAAGTGTGCAATCCGGAGGCGCGTCAACAACGCGCTCATCTGGACAAAAAACGGCAAAGTGACCCGACAAAGGAAACCTCCTTCTGCGAAGCATTCGCGTTGCACAGACACCCATGCAGCAAAGCAACTAGGCACCGGCATTGCCATCGAGGAACTTCAGAAAAATGCACAGTGCGAGATATATCCACGTGTATCCAAAGACCCGTTGACAAAGACATGCAGAGTGCAGTGCTCGGACACGACTATACATTACCCAGGAGCGACCAGGAATCCTGCCATGCCAGTGTGTGTGTGTATGCATGTGTATCTCCCTGCATATATATATATATATATATATATATATATATATGGCGGCAAAGGAAGAGAGGCCAGATACACGGATGCATCTAGTAAGACCGATGTTTTCGTGGAAAAGGAAGGAAACATGGGGGTGAGCAGAGGCGTGGACGAGCGAACGCGGTTAGCTTACACGGGTCACAAAGTACGTGGGAGACCGCGGAGGCGACGCGATTTCAATCCTGTGAAGCCGTCGGAAAGCCTGCCGGACGATAGCTGGAGCCGATACACAAGACAACAGCGGGGGGGATTGCGCACGACGGAGGGATCCATCGAGAGGGGCCAAACGACGGGCACAGAGCAAACCACAGCCGAAGAGAGGCAGACCACCGAGGAGACATGCCAAACACAAAGACCGTCCAGGGAAGGGCCAGGAAAAGATGGCCGAGGGACCAGAGTAGTTGAGCGCTTGGGAGAGAGAACACCCACAGAACGGACGCGCCACTGAGACCCGCATACGCTCGGGAGAACGAGACCTCGGGGAAGACGCGGAGAAAAGAGAATGCGGGAGAAAAGTGGAGGAAAGAAAAAGTCGAAGAAAGGCGCAATCAAGCTCAGACCGACTGGAACGAAACAACACGGGCGACACACGCGACCAACAGGGAGCAGCAAAACAGGACGGAAACGGAGGCCCCAAAAAGTCCGTACGTGGGAGAGAGTTGTAGATCGTGTCTCGGTGTAGGTGGCGGAGCGCAGTCCGAAGGAGCAGCAGCCGCCTGAGCACCAAAGCCGCCGAAAGCACGTGACGAAATGCAAGGCCAAGGCTGCACTCTCTCTCGCGCTTTCGCCCTTGACGGAGGAGCGCCTGAATTGCCCCCGCTGGGAGACTGGAGATGCATCCTGCCTGGACTTGGTTCGTCTGTGTTCGCATAACCGTTTCTCGTGACTCGGTTCCTCGCGTCTTCGATGACAGCCAGAGGTGGTGCCGCGGTTTAAGGCAAAATCGAATACACCCCCTGCATCCCACCCGAACACTACTTGTCGCGGTTCTCACTCCTTCCAGGCGTTCCATACATCTCCAATCCCCCGCGGGTGTTTTGCTCAGTGCCGGTGCCTGCACGACTGCGAGAGGCGTCTAGACAGGGCGCTTTGATTAGTGCACCGAAGCGCGATGTCGCAGCGACAGGTTCCGTGCCTTTTGCGCGACAAGTTTCGCTTTTTAGCCACTCGCAAAAAACGCGCCGCCACAACTTTCCCTGAGGTGTCTCTTGCCCCTCCGATGGTGCGGCAACGACGGCTAAGGCCGTTTCGATTCGCGCCTTGGGGAAAAAACCCGTTTCGCTCCATGCGTGGCACGTGTACGATAGTGTGCCCCGACGACTGCTTGTTTCCTCCACCGGTAGAGGTTCTCCGGAAGACAGTGGCTGCAGAGGGCTAGCTCTTTTATTCAGCCGCTGTCTCGCCCGAAGTGGCCTTTTCTTCGTTCTTCACTTCCTCTCGATTTTTGGTCAGCAAATGTCTTCCGCCTCTGTTGCGGTCCGTCGCTCGCCCTCCTTACTTGTGAAGAGAAGCCGCCGCAGTGCGCGACCAGAAGTCGACGGGGCGCTCAAAGATTTCCGGCGCCATCCTGCGGGACACACAACCGCCCGTTGTCTACTGCATGTGACAATCTCAAGCGCGAAACGTCGAGTGCGAATCGGCCTGCGCGTTGCCCTCCCAGGAGACAGCGGCTTCGATGCACCCTGCCGCGCACGCACGGCGACGTGGGCAGTGGAGCAGCGAGTCTGTGTGCATGCGTGCCACGAGATACACACGCGGGGGCGCGTATCTGTGCACGAGCTCAAAGAGGCAGGGAGAGGACATGGCGATCGGCTGGGCGAGAACGGTTTTCACAAAGCCGCGATTCTCAGAACGGATGGCCAGCATAGTGGTGCCTGTACAAGGGCGTTTGAACTCGGGCAATCACGCGGAAGTGTCAGCAGAAGCGTTAGGAGAAAAGGCGAGAGGAAGAAGAGCGAGAACCCAGATTGGCACAGAGACGACGGGGTGAAAAAAGAGCGTGTGGGAAGCGCAATCAGAAGGCGAGAGACCGACAGGGTGACACGTTGCAGCAAAGACCTTCCGCCGGTAGCAGGGAGAGAGAGTGGGGACGAGGAGGAGAGAAAAGAGGGGGGACAGTCTGCGCGGCACAGAGAAACGTTGACACCCAAAGTATCGTGGGACCCGAGCGAGCTCGAAGTAGCGCGACATTCCAAACGAGGAAGGGTGCAGAGGCGAAAACGCGACCGGCAGCCGTCGAGGCAGCCCAGAGTCTTACGCGGTCACGAGGCTTTCAAGGAAAGGTTTCTGCTCGACTTCCATTTCCAGGAGAAGCAGCGCGTGTGCAGCTTTGGCCAAATCCGGCAACGTCATTTGCGGCCGCTGCCCCTGTGTTCCTGTCTCCTCCACGTCGCGCGCGTTGCCCTCGCAGCTCGTGCCGTCGGTGCCTTTTAGGCCGCTGCCAATGCGACTGAGGAGAACCTGCAATGTTTCAGCAGGCGCCGCGGTTTTCCCCAAACCAGCGAGGGCGTAGAACAGACGAGAGGCGAGGCGAGGAGACAGTGACGAGAGCGAGGGCGACAACGACGACAGCAGACGCGGAAGCACGTCTGGATGGCGAATATGCTGGCGGCTGAACGCCTCGATCAGGCGGATAGCTTGATTAGGAGACAAGGGAGCTGATACCGGCGGAGAAGGCTCGGAGACAGACAGTGGAAGGACAAGGAGGCGGGATGCAATAGCGGTGAACAGCTTAGGGCGCAGCAGAGAGAGCTCGGTGCAGGAGCTAGCAATATCTGCAGCCACAGAGCAGGGAATCACAAACGCAAATGAAGATCGAGTTCTCGAAGTCACGTTCATGTGGAGGGTGCGAACAAGTCGCCTTTGGTTGCACGAATACGAAACACATGGGAAAAGGGAGAGTAAACAGGGTACAACACGGAGGATCAAGCCGCCACAGAAGAGCATCCCGCAAGAAAAGTTGACCAAGAGGAATTACGATAGGAAGGAAGACGCCACACATGCGTACGTCGAGCAGAACACACACGCAGGTTGACGAGGAAAAACACGCCGGCACGCATCGCCAAACGCCTCTCTTTCTCTCTCGAGTTCTCCATCACTTGCTCTTTCTCTTTGTTTCCCCCTCATTCCGTCTTCCGCTTTCAAGGCGACAAAAGACGAGAAGCGTGCCAGCTTCTTACCAACCAGGAGCGGCGCATCCGCGGAACCAATCACGAGGGAGCCGAGGACATCAGCAACAACGTCGAGGACATCGACATCTCGATATCTGGATGCAACGCAGTTCTGAGAAAACGAGAGACAAGAGGAAAGCGAGGAGAGACACCCATAGACTGGCGAGACTGTGGAAGGGCGGAGCAATGGTCTCGCTTCGATGAAAACCGTTTCGCAACCCCGAAGGGGAAGCGAAGCGATCAGTGTCACGTGCATGTCTACCTTCTTCTCTGCGTCGTCTTGCCGAAACGCGGATTCAAAGATCCCGACGTAAAGCTAAGTCCCCGATGGCGAGAGGGGTACAGCTGTCGCTGTCCTCTGCATGCGCAGAAGGGCCCAAAGCGGGGAGCTCTAACCCGTGTGCCGCCTGCCAAAAGTCGAGCTAGCCAGTTGCGTGGCCAGCGTGCATGAAATGAAAACCCGAGGACATAGGGTGTTCGACATTTCCCTTCCCCCCTTTTCTGACTGAGCACATATAAAGGAGAGGAGGAACAGAGAGAGACTTCACCCTGGAGGTTTCTCTCGAGATGTCCAAGTCTTCGCGGTCTGTCCCGCCTCCCTTTCCCTGGTGGGTTTTTCGTCCTCTGCGAAACACCTTCTTCTACGTTTCCGTCCTTGGGCTCAGGCTGTTTTTCCTGTGCGTTCGTACCTTCATGAAATCTGACAGGTCTTGTGCAGTCACCCGCTGTTCGCCTGGTGTCCCAGCGCCCTCTTTTCTTTCCTGTCTCTCGTCTTGACTCTCTTCTCCCTCGTTCTCTGCGATCGTGGGACGTGCAGAAGGCCGAACGAAGTCACAGAGGAGGTCAAAAACGGAAGCTGGCGCCGCTGAGGAATCTTCGAACAGAGCTCGGAAATAGCCGAGGCCGACAGCGTGAGACAGATACAGTGACAATTGGTGTTTGTACACCCAACGCGATCCATTTTGGCGTTCGTACACGACTAGTTCGGAGGGACCCGATGCAGCAGACGAGGGAGGGGAAGGAGACGTGGGAGGCACCGAAGCGGGCGAAGACAGAGAAGAAGAGGAAGGGAACGGCCGAGCTAGCTTTATCAGTGTTCGCGGCAATGTCTGTTTGATTCCAAGAGGAAATGAGGGAGGGGATGAAGACGAAGGGACAGAATCAGCGGACGCAGACGTGGCTGAACAGGTGGAAGATTCGGAAGAGGAGTTCCGTGCAGGCGGCACAGAAGCGGGCGACAAAGACGAGAAACCTGCTGACAAGGACGGCGACGGAGAGGAGGAAGGTGAGGTGGGAGGGCGAAGACGTGAGGATGGAGCTGGACGGAAGACAGACGGCGACGCACGCCTCGAAGACAAAGCCGTCGAAGCAAGGCTCCCCATGTGAGAACACGACGAGGCAAATGACCCACCAATGCTAGCAAGCCGCGATAGCGGCCGCCCTGGCGCACTCAACATGAAGGCCGTCATGTTGGACGGAGAAAAGGGGGAACGAGAAGCAAGGGAACTCGCAGGGAAGGAAAACAGACACGTACCGCGGAAGTCAAGAAAAAAAACGGAACATAGTGCGATAAGGAGGAGTATAATAGATGACAGAAATAGAGAGATGCGTCAGTTTGTCAGAAAGAAGCATCGAGCTCTACGGTTGACACAACGACGACTCTCGCTGCAGCGTGAATGCAAGCAAAGGTAACACCATTTGAGAAAACTGGGACAAAAAAATGTGCCTCTGTGCCGTCAACCTCTCTCTGTTCTCTTCTGGAGAAGGAAACTGAGATGGAGCCCTTGCAGGACTGAGGCGAGAATCGAGGGGACGAAGTCATGGACACCGGCAGCTATGCACACGCTGGGGACACTGTGCTACACAGACTTTCAGCTGGGTACCAGCACGTGAGTACATCTAGTTAAGCATGCATTTTGTGGATTTTCCGGAGAGCAGAATAGGTCTAACTCCTCCGGCAACCTTTCCTTGGGTTTCATTCTTCGTCGGAAGTGTGCAGCATGGTGTCGGTACAACCAGTGGTGACCCCGAAGATCATCCAAAAATGGTGAAGAAAACTGGACGGCACATTCTTGGAGGTTCGAGTGAAAAAAAGAATCAAACAGAGACGTTGAAAAAACGATTTGTTGTTGTCAATTTTTCCCCCGTATCCGTCGGCACGACTGTACGAACCCGTATATCCGATTAGTGCGTGGACGAGTCGGAATGTAGGCTCAGCCTGCCGGTGGGTAAGCGCAAACGGACGGGATGGTTCCTCCAAAAAAGACAGGAAAAAAAAGAATTTTGTGCAGGGGAAACCAACAGGCGGCGCTGTATTGCGGCAGCGACGATTCGCGTATCGTGCGATTGCATGCCACACCGGAAACCGGCCTGTCGCAGAACGGTCGGTGCTCTGAGAAACCCGGTTCTGCTCCAAACCTGTTTCTTCTCCTCCCGTATCAGGCCACTGTTTTCGAAGAAGAAACCTATTCTGCTCGGCTGAGAGCCCGTTTTGTCTCTGCCTTTAATCTCGTCTCTCCCCTCCACAAGGACTGGAAAGTCATGCAGTGGAAACTACATGCAGCCACAGAGGGGGGTGAGATCCGAAATTCCTGTGATTTTCGAAACATGCAGCCATAGTGTGAGAGGTTTCCTGGGGTGGCAGCGACAGCCCCGAATGTCCTGGCATAACACGAAAATTAGACCTGTCGTCCCTCACAGTGACCAGCACACCACACGCAAGGAAATAGCTGGACATTTCCCGTTCAGTTACGACTGTGGTCTCTCCGTCACGATTCAAGGGCGCAGCCTGTTCAGAGGTTTTGCTGGTAAAGAAGTCCTACGCGTTTGACTCACAGACTTTTTTTCATGGCAAAGAAACCAGCCATCTCGTCTTCTTAGAACAACCTTCCTCGAGTGCACAGATCGCATGCTTTCTGATTGAAAAAGCAACTCCTAGATAACCACTGTCAATATTTGCGACTTCGTTCTGCGCTCGTGTTAGTAGCTAGGATGAAGAGTTTCTCTCTCGCCATATGACTGCTGATTTATTCCACGGTGGGAGATGCCTGCGTTCTACGCCTCGAGAGTCGACGCTTGGCGAGATGCTTGTTCTTCGGAAAAACGACTTGCTATTAGCCAAGCGTAATGGACGACATGCAAAACACACATTAAACGTTCCCTCAGTAGATGATCTCACGATCATACCTAAGACTTCTCGGCCACTGCTTGTGCACGCGATTCAAATGAAAACATACTGCCTACCTGATTGCGGATCCTTGACAAACACCTGCTTACATTCCGTAGAGTTCACCCCTACGGTGCTGTTAGTCGAAAACTCACTACACACACAAACAAGCGTCACTTTCCATTGTTGTATCGATGGTGAACATGGTAAATTTTCATCTGAATGCTGCCTGGCCTCCATCTAAGAAACCCGCCCGGGGTCCTTTCTGAATGGGTCAGAGACACTCAGCTCCTGACCCATGTCGCGGTCGATGAAACCTGCACACGCAATAGTTCCCGTGCTTCCTCAGCGAATGGTCGGTGACACTCACCCCCACTTAGGCTTACCAGATTGAGCACCACACCATACCTTTCCTTCCTTTGGCGACCTTCCAGGAGGTATTGTGTTTCCGGTAGTTCCGGATGTTGTCACCACGGGCGTCAATGAACGGCACGTCTGTACATCAGCCTCAACTGCTTTTCCCTCAGCGGAAAAACCAAACCAAGGGGCCTTCTCTTGCGGCCGCGTTTCTGGCGTGTAGTGCTTTTCGTGACACGTGCAACTGCCCCGTTGCTCTCTTCGCGATGAGGCACAACGCAGACGAAGACGCGACTGTTGCCTGTTGCTGCAGAATGTTGTTTAGTCTCAGTGTGACAATCGACCTTTTTTCGTGTCCCCGTTACTTCTCGTGTACCCCTGGAGATAGCGATGTTTTTTGCAGGCCAAGGGAAAAAAAGATATATTCGTCCGGATGGCTGCTGTGCAAGCGCCTATACGCGTGATTGACATTTCAACGGCTTGCAAATTTGCGAGTTTCCACGAAGCATGCAGCTTACTATTTGACGCAGTGGTCCTGAGAAGGGCGACTTTGACGTGAATTGATTCCTTTCCCCAGTGTCCTGGCACTGCCTCCCGGCAAGATCCTACCGCTACCGTGTGCTGCTACTACCACCACATCCCGGTTGTGGTGGGAGAAAAATGGATGTGTATTTTTTTTTGTAGAGGGATGCATATTTTTTTACCTCTTTCAGAACTTATGATACCAACACATGTTCTCGAGCAGTGGCAGTCTGTCTGGGTCTCTACACAGGTACATCGTACCAGGTCGATTTTAAAAAAGTACGCATGTTATGGGCCTGACTGGCTGAAGTTTAGTCGCATGAAGATTGGGTTATACATCCCTAAATTTAGGCATTTTTGTCAGTCTCGCTGTGGAGATACGTCTTGCTGTCCCGCAGACGTACACTATCGAAAGAATGCAGGAAGTGACACGAGATGATACACGCTCACTAAGAACTGCTGATTAGCTAGTTCATTTGAGTCATTGTAGTAAAAGATCCAGTGTTGACGATACGCCCGAGTCGTTGATCATCCTTGTGAATCGCGTGACACCTTGGATTCTGGCCCCATTGCAAGCGAAACTATGATCATCGTCACAAGGTGATTGAGAACTGTCGACAGTATATAAACAGCATCTGTGCAGCACTAGGCACTGAACATGCAGTGGTACTTCGAGTTCCCTGTGGCGACATTTGAAGCTTCCGGTGTTACGCGGATGGTATACGTCTTTCGAATCGGTTATTGACTTATTCCCTATGGCCAACCGGGCTGGTGTGACCTGTTGCTGCTCACGCTCTTTTCCCGGTCGCCACCGCTTCTCAGAGCTTGCCTCGCCAGGGACACTTCAAGATTTAAAGAGCTTCCTCTTTGTATGGCCAACCGGGCTGGTGTGACCTGTTGCTGCTCACGCTCTTTTCCCGGTCGCCACCGCTTCTCAGAGCTTGCCTCGCCCGGGACACTTCAAGACTTTAAGGAGCTTTCACTTTGCCCATGCCACTGTAGATCGCGCTATCAGATACAGTTCTGGCTTGCGCCTCCTGATGCTTTCTTTAACCGAAGGCTTTGAATGACGGTTGGACTTTTGTGTACCCGTTTCTCGGCATCAGGCAGCTACTTGACCAGTAGTATTTCTGGAGCATCATCTCCTTTGTGTGCAAGTGCGCCCGATGGCTATGGGGACAAGAGGATGCCGCGATGGCGTGCCGATTTGGCGCTTCGGCACTTTCATAAGTTGCGACTTGCTGCTCCTTGTGTGTTTTTACGTGAGTGCCGTCGCCCCATCCATGCGGTTTCCCTTTGGGTCGTGTCACTGCAGAACACTCTGCTGTTCTACGTACACTCTGATTATGGCTCGAGATGGGTCTGCAGTCACGATGATACGCACGTGTATATTAACTCCGGTGAGGAACGTCAGCCTTATTGGCACATTTTATCGGAATTGTCAATCTCACAGCTGAGGGATGAGAGACATTTGTAGGCTCGTCTCGTATCTTGCATCCGAGTTCTCGCATTCCAGTTTGGAGTTCTTCATCTAACGAAAACAGTGTACCTCATTTCACCTATCTGCCCTTTCATGTGCTGCTTGTGATTACTGGTTACCATATGCGACCGCGATCATCGACATGAATCCATACACAATGCTTTGGGATGCTTTCTTGCATTTGTTGATAAACTACGTTGATTCTTGAAAGCAAAGATAGCTCGAGCTTGGAAATTCACACGGAAATCTGAGGTTTCTCTTGTATGGAGCGCGGCGCTGACAGTACAGTTTCGATCCATTGCATCATTTTTCACAGTGGCGTTTTTCTAGGACCTGCACCCTTGGCGACAGGTGATCCACAGGAACTTCTGAAGAACACAGCTTTGCTGGAATTTCAGGAGACGTTCCAATCGCATCTCGAGTCTCTGTACTTTTCGTCAGGTAGGGCGGCTGCGGAGATGGTCCTGCTATTAAGGAAGTGTTCACCACTGAATGCATGCTTCCGACCACCCTTCAACCTGAAGGGAAGGCGGCTTTATCCATGGAAGAATTAAGAGGGAAACCGACGAAACGAGGAAAGAGAGAAAGAATAGGATAGCAAGCGAACGCAAACTGCGTGTGAACGTTCGCGTTCAGCACAGACGCACACACATCACGATTACGCCGTGTTCCACCACGGATTCGCTGCGGGTAAACGAAAAGCAGCCGGCTATCATAGTGATTGCTGTTGCATCTGCTCTGTCCACATAAGTTCTAAAATGCAGATAGGTGCTCCCTCGTGCAGTTTGGCTTGGAGTGTTTCAATGTGAACGACAGGCTTTATTAAGGCTTTCGTAGAAAGGCGACAAACGAGGTGTCTCACTTGCTTCAGGCCTCTGGATCCCTCTAATTTATTTATCAGTCGATGAAAAGTACAAGACCAATGAAATGCATGCCAATGGTAACAGGGAGAGCATGACGCGGCTCTGCCTGGATATCATCCTCGGCAATGGACGCACTGGCGCATTACCGTACTCTTCCCGGCACACAGTAGATATATGCATGCATCCGTACGGAAACAAATAACCTTATATATGCATATATTGTATATGCAGAAACCATAGTGATTTCAGAGCCTGCCATCGGGTCGCCAAAGATCGCGTACAGATCGGAATCTGCGTATGCATATACACGTTAGACACGACCGTAGGGCTTCGCAACAGAATCGCACTGGGGTGTACTGATAAGCAGTTGGCAAGCGATGCCTGCACCATGCTGACCAGTAACTGGAGGAACGCTAGAGTGGTTACAGCAGTCTAGACGCGTGTCGGCGGTCGTGTATGTGGTGCATGCGGCGAGTTTCGCGGCGGAGCTGTAGTTGCCACACTAGGACGATGCTACCAGGGTGAAGCGCGATGAAGCACTCCGTTTTCTGGTTGACCAGCATCGCTTGTTCAGCGTCCACTCCTGGCTTGGAGGCTGTCGCTCTCTGTATCACGGTACCCGAGTATTCCGTGTAGCTGGGACATTGCCCCTTTCGGCCCTTTTTCCAACTTTTCTTCTTGAACTCTGTGGAGTGAGGACTGCGGCTCACATCTGAAGTTCTGCCTGAAGACGTGTCAGACCCTGAGCAGTGTTGCTACGGCGTCTCTGCTCTTCTGCGAGAGGCACCGACAGACCCACCAGCCTTCTTTTATTTCGTTCCTGGTTCGTGTCTATCTCCTCTTGTTCTGTTTTCAGCTTTGGTGTTCCCAGTGTTGAGTCGATGAGTCTACTTTGCTCCCTCCTTCTAAGCTTGCAGCGCTGCCGTTGCAATGTGCTCTCGCGACTTCCTATTCGAGCCCCCACCGTTTCCCCCAAATTTTGCTACGATGTTCGTATCATGTGACTTCTGTTTTTCTCTACTTATACTCGCTTGATTTTGGAACGCTGCTGCACAGATGCAGAGCTCGAGAGAACACTGGATGAGATCCTTCACGAGGTGCACTTGGTCCGCAAGCAATTGGCATACACGGTTTCGAGGGCAGCGGAGCTACGAGCTCCTTCTCGAGTGGCCACGGCTATTCGACAGCTGGCGGTTCTGCAGTTTTTACTTTTACGCCTCGACTATATCATGCATAAGCGCGGACAGAAGGAAGGAAAAGGAGAAACAACAGCCGTGCAAACACTGGCAACCGCTCTACAGAAAGGTTGGAAAGAAAGAGTCCACGAAAGGAAGATACTAGTGTGCGAGCCTGTCCCCTAAGGGGATATTCCCCACTGTAACAGCCGGTGAAATCACCGACACAAGGGGAGAGGAACGAGAGTGAGAAAGGCTGCAGTATCTCATCGCGCGGCTCCTCACTTTTTTTTGTAATAGTACGCGAACTGCGGTGTGAAGACAAAGAGGAGCCAAACAACGATCAGGGGGACATGCGACGCAGCGGCCGATGCGTGTCCCGGCACCTTGGAGTGGTGACGTAAAGCGACACCGAAGGTGGTTTGGAACTAGCGTTGAGCTCGATGATTTCGTGTGCTCCTCGTTTTCGATACTCGCAACGGTCTGCTCCACGCCGGTTGTCAGGTCGACGCAAGTTCGCTTGATTATTGTGGCGGACCCGTGTAGAGCTTCGTGTTCCCTAAGACGCAGAGATGTGGTTTCGTTGTTTACCTGTGCCATTGTCTCTCAACGTACGCCAACACTGCTCGTAAGCGACTGAATTGTTTCACCATTGAGTTTCTTGCCTGTCCTGCCTTCAGGTTCTCAAGACCTTCACCCCTTGATTAATCAGAATGTTTCCCCGCGTGTTTATTCATTCTGGCACTCCACGGAGTTTGCTCGCGGAGCGCGCCTGGATACCCTTCGTACTCTGGGGGGTATCGCTGTACCGCGTGAGGGGCTAGTTGATGCTCTTAACTTCGTCGCCTGTCATACCTTGCGCAGTACCGCCCTGCAAGTTTATGCTGCGGAACCCGGTTTGTCCGGCCTCAAGGCAATTAAGGAGGTTTATTTGGGTAGGTGGATACGAATGAAGGTGCCCCAGAGTTACATGCGCACAGGCTCACTTGTGGGTTCATTTCTGAAGGACCCATACGAGACGCACGCATACCATGCATTTCATGAGCACTGCGGCGGTTGAGGATGCAGAACGAAAGCATGCGTATCGTTGCACCTAAATGTAAAAGATCCACTGTATTCTCCCGTTTACGTGACTATCATGTTTTCATACTCTCGCCCACACTGTCGGAAAGCCGGGGCGTCACGTACTACGATCACTGAAGGGTTCTGCGTATGCGGCGAAAATATCACATGCGTCCATGATCATGTACATACGCGTTTATATATATATATATATATATATATATATATACGTACGAAAATCGCCAAGACACATTTGGTTCAAGTGTTGGTTGAGTAAAGAGGCGATGCGCGTTGAACGCCAATAGCGTCATCGTGGGTGTTGGAATTTGAGCATATCCCTTCGTCAGGTGTACGGGCGTGTCGAGGTAGTGGAGACGTAGACAGACATGTGTGTACGGCACCTAGGGAGCAGGAAAACACATGCGTGGATGTCAACCATTGCAATCACCGACCGGTAGGCACGTAGGCCGGTACGGTGAAGCGCTTGTCAACAGACACTAGGAGAACCAGGCATTCAAGTGGCGTATAGGTAACTAGGGTCGTCTGCGTACACAACGACAAATTTTCAGGCCTACCCAAATGTGGATGTAGCTTCGAGCGGTGGTGTTGGCGCATGCGACAGTGTGACGAAATGGTGCCAGTCGTAAAATGTTGGTCTGCGTCGATCGTTTCAGGGCGTTGCTTACGAAAAATGTGTCCATCGGTGCCGTCACGTTATTGATAACGAACAGGGTTTCTGCTATCCCTTCTCTTCCTACAGCGCTGAGGGAAAATGAGGATGATGTGGCGGCGCTCACTGCTCTCCAACTCTGGTTTGAGCAGCGCCCCGAGAAACGCGAAGGTACGGCCCTAGAGGTTCGCATTCGAACATTATCCCAAGTTTTAATAGAAGTAGGTGTTTCCATCGCGTGGCTCAGCTGTTCGCTGTGTGAGCTGTTGAACCCGTCATAGCTCACGAGTGTTGCCAATTTGCTTGGTTATATGTTTTTTCGGTTGAACTTCAGCAAAGCACGCGTTTCGCTGCCGTGTTTCTGAGATCACAAACATTGTCGCCCTCGCCTCTCCGTGTCCCTGCTAATGGTATCGGTTGCTCCCCTCACCGTTCCGTTTTTTCTCGTCCATCCTTCTTTCAGTGCGTTTCACCTGCGAGTGCGCATCGCAATTTCGTGCTGCGCCCGACTTGTTTGTTTGCACCGCACCGTCCATATCGCTGGCGCTCTCAGTCATCCTCTGCACATCGCCATGGCGTTCGTCCTGAAGTCAATTTGTTGAGTGCTTGTGTTTGCCCTCTGCCACCGTGACTGGCGTTGTCTCACCGCCCACAAATGGGATTTTTCGCGAGTTTGGTCTCCTTTTTCCTCAGAACTGGTAATCCCAGGAAGCTGGCTCGACACCGCGCTTTTCGGCGATGACACCTCGCCATTGGGTAGGTTCCGGTTATTTCCGACTGGCATTCAAGGCAGCCGAAGGTTACGAGAGAGAATGCCATTAGTTTTCGTTGACCACGAGGCGCACGTGGCCATGCTTGTATGTAGAAAGCTGACGACGCGACAGTGACCTCGTGTCGGCAAATGTGCACCATGTCGATGTTGGTGAGTTAGCCGCAAGTAGCGCCGTGTATCCCTCTGCGCACACCGACCAATACAGAGAGGTAAGAAGGACACATGTGCTTGCATGCATGACCATGTCAACGGAGGTATACCCTTGGCCGGGTCACCTGCGCTACACATCGCCGGGCAGTGGTTGCTTTCCATTACGAGATATACAAAGAAACGCAAAGGTGCATACATACTTATACCGCTATAAAAGTCTCAGTGGCAGAGTACCGTCGCAACTTCGCCCAGGGCTGGCAGCTAACGGGACTCGTGACGACAGATGTCCAAGCGGGATTTGGCAATAAGTGGCTTCGGGCTGCTTCCTGCGACCGTTAGTCAACTCTTGGGGTGCTACGGATACTCGTGGAGCCCGGCAGGCGTCTGGGCAAGTAGCATGGCTTGAACCAGATACGCGTCCCTGCGGCTGGTAGTGGTGTCCAAGCCCGTTTTTTTTTGGTGCAGGATGGCGTTCTGGACGGGTCAGTGAATGGCAACTGTTTGGGAGCCCAAACGAGAACGCGAGGATAAGAGGAAATCCACGAGCCCCTCTACATAGTCCCTGTTTTATGGCCCACCTCGCTGCCGGTGTGGCCAACGTTCTGTAGGACAGGGCATACAGACGAGGTTGAGAGGAAACAGACACGCGGTTGGGTTACGGAATAGGACGCTCTGCGCCGTGTCGCCACTTCTTGACGTGGCTCCTCCAGGCGAAATGCAGCGCCACGAACGTGTCGGAGGCGAAGGTGCGAGATCGAAATTTGTTACCCCGGTTGTTGACTTCACTCCAATGTTTCCTGCGGTTAGCCCCTTCGTGAAGGGCGGTATGATCCCGACAGGTGAGGGCCTGAATGGCGTATAACAAACGACACGGAAAGGAGGAACGAAGATCGAACACAGTGACACGAAGCCGCCACAGTGGCAACGAGCGGAAGAGACATTCAGAAAAACAGCGTACGGGAGAGTAGGCAACAAGGAGGAAGAGCCCGACGGAACCAAAATAAGACAGGGAGGGTACATGATGCTGGACAGAAACGAAGTGATGAGTTACCTTTAGGCACATGGAGGAAGACAGACAAAAAACCTAAATCACAACTGCAAGTGAAGGAAAGTAGAAATGGGCCATTCGAATTTTCAGGGAGGGATTGCCTAATAGGGATTCCTTTCGCAAAAAAAAGTAACACCCATTATCGTGAGGCGACTGCAGTACAGCCTAATGGATATACGATGAAACAGTCGACATGTACCACCACTCACGTTTAATCCTGGTTTGCCGCGTTCATGCATTTGACTGTATAGCTTGTAGCAGTAAATGATTCGCGACACGACGAACCGTTTCCCGTGCGGGATGCTGTTGTGGGGGTTTGGCGTTGTATGCGTCGAACATGAGTTGCCTCACACATATCTACGTTTTTACAGAAAAAAATCTATATTTCTATCTTTATATCTATATACGTATCCAATTATCTCTATGTGCATATATATCCCTGTTTTTCCAGGCTGTGTCCGTCTATTCATGCGCCTATCTATCTATCTGTCGATCCATCTAGATATATTTATCTAACGATCGGTGCCACAACAATGAAGCTATTTTGCTTTCCAGCCTTCGGAGAGTCCCTGATGCTTGTTGATACCCCCTTCTCCGCTCTCGCGCATCATGTTGAGAAAACGATTGCTGCCGCAGCGTTTCTGCCTTGTCGCACACGCACTCCGCATTTGTCCCGCGATCGTCTGGAACGCCCTTTGCCAGTGTTCTGTGCTTTGGGTTTCCCGCGCTAGGAGATTCCTAACAATTGCACGCAGGAACCGTCCATACGCGTTCGGGCGCACTTGACAAAGGATTCCCATCAGGGCTTGCGGTTCTTTCGGGGTACCGATGCCTGTCGCTCTGTCCTGCCGTTCGACCCGGGTTTCGTTGTTTACAGGGGAAGATCTGGAGCAATGGAACGTTGCCCGTGACGCGGCTGCTAGGACCCTAACCGGCGCCTTGAAGTATGCGTCAGAATAGTACAAAGCCAGATAGCACGCATCTACGCCGGGAGAAGTTGCGCTTCGAACCTTAGTGCGAACAGATTTCTCCCTTGCTTACCACAGCTTCATTCTATCAAAATATGAGTCAGCACAAGGAGGTGCCGACCGAGACGGAAGGGCCGAGGCCCATACAGGGCCGCCCCACTCTGAAGAGGATGGAGGCGCAGAGGAAGACCACGGTGCAAGCGCATCGGGGATTGCCGATCAAAGCGAGGAGGCAGACGCGCCAGCCACAGCTGACGAGGAAACCAAAGAGCCGGTGCGCACGCCGACGCAGAACCTGGAATTAGCGAGCGCGCGCTTTTGGCAACGTTTGGGAGTGTACGGAGGCGGATCGGTCGAGCTTCGCTCTGCGCTTCTAGAGAAGGTTTTGCAAATCGTGGGACCCGACCTGCACGACGCACTTGCTGCCTTACATGGCACGAGCCCTGCCAAAATGTTAGCGGGCTTAGAGACCGGTGCGTTCATACAAAGCGGATGGAGTCGCTTGAAGGGCCTTGCAGAGTCAGCGATCGTAGACAGGTTCTGTCCTACGAGGTGCCGTAGAGCCGACGGTAGCGTTGGGATGCAGAGAAAGGCGTAGTAGAAGAATGGGAGGAAGCGCGTTTGATGGAAGACTCAATAAAGCCGAACGCAAGTCGTGCCGCGGCACACTCGCAATTCAGGAATACCTGAGGGAAGCGTCCTGAGGTGTGAGGTCTTGAAATGCCCTGCAGGAGGCGATAGAGGGAGCACAGAGGTACTGGGTACGGGGCAGTCATACCACAGAGAGCGGCAATAGTTGAGAAAGGAGGCGTTCTGACGCGAGTTCGATTTCGTCGTGACGGTGGTTCGTGCCTGTGGTACCGACCGACACTTTTGTTTTGTCTCTCTGCTGCGATGTGTCTATACAAATGTGGGCTATCCACGCTTCGTCCCCGATTCGACCGTGGTTTTCGCCGTTCCCATGTTCTTTTATCTCATCCCTTTCCCTCTGTCTTCCGTTGCTTCGCACCCGTCGCAGCTTTGCTACGGCTGATTCCACCGATTTCTCTCCTTAACGTGCTTGGCGGGTTGCTGAAGCAGCGTCCAGCCTTACTGAAGCGTAAGACAAACAGTGCCATACGCCGGGTGCCGGTATGTGTGCAGTACGCAGCATTGACGTACGCCAAACGAATGCGTCTAGTGTATCTCGGTTCCATGTGTCTGGCCTTTTGCATGCCGCATGACATATCACCAGATGCATCGCCCCTATTATTTTGTTTTAGTTTACGTGCCGCCGTGTTTGCACGTCCCTTGTCGGGTTCGTTGTCTTCATTTTGCCTTCCGTTTTCCTCCTGTCTCTTCGTGCTCTGCTACGTGGATGTGTACATCCATATATATATATACATGCATATGGCTTGTGGGTAGGTTGTGTTTCGTCCATTACGACATTTTGCGATTAGTTCGTTGGCGTATTGTGGTTGCCTCTTGCGACGTGTGCAGTCTATGCGGTTGTACCCAGAGGTGATTGTTCTTAAAACGGTTGTATCCACCGATTAGCTAGAGAACTCGGCGGATTCAGCGTCTGTCTATGCGTGCGCAACCGCACGCAACGCATGTGTATGGACGTGGGCACCGATGCTTTGGTTCCTGCATACTCGTATGAGGCATTCAAGAAAGACATGTGTCACCCCGGTTGCCTCCGGCTGCTGTTTTTGCAGACATTGCTGCCGACTCAGAGCTTCTCCTCATTATCTGCACCTACTTGACTGGAGGTACGTCCCACTTGTCTAGTGCCGTACACGGCTTCTGCATGTTCTCACAGAAGGCACATGGTTTCCATTCTGGTGAGTATGCTCGCAACTCGTCGGCTGCGTCGCCGACGTCCCTACGACAGGTGGTCCGTCGATTTCCGACCTTCCCCGTGTTGAAATACCGAACATTCCGATCTACTCACTTTTGCGATCCGCTGGTTTGGTTATCCGCTACGCCATAGAGCGACACACATATGGGAGGCAGGGGAACCTCTGGTGCATGTGTGGTCATGCAGAGTTACGCTCTACTTGTGTGCCTAGAATGGTGAATCTCTTTTTGGAGTGGTTGTCGCTGTACGTAGGGCTCCTTGCAAAAACATGGATCCGTGAGTATCGTGTCCCCTAGTCCTGTCTAGAGTCGTCGGTCGACGTGATACCTGCTGCATACGTTTGGCCTGTTCATTTCAATCGTGCCGCGTTAAGAGAAATGGCTGTTGCCGCAGGATAAAAAACTCTCGAGGGGATGCCTTCGCTGAGGGGCTCAACTGTAGGCAGACACACATCCCCGCAACCAGGTGTCCGCATGCATTCATATATACATATTTATTTACTTACGTAAGACAAACGCTCGATGCTGTCCCTACCGGGAACATAAGCCACTTGAATCTATTCGCTTTGTGATGCACGGTGACAAGTGCGATATGTTGCGTATGTGAGGCCGGAAGAGTGTGCCTCTACCTCCTCTACCCACGGAACGGGTAGATGTCAATAGTTTCTTCAGTTTGTGATTCTGTTAGGAGTAAAGAGGAACAAATGCGTTCTTGTTGTGAAGCATATGCGGCCAGTGGATCTCGTGGGCTAGGCCTCCACTCTTGGCCGTTATCGGATCATCGCCACTACGGGGTCTTGAACGCTCTGACCAGGCGTGTCTTCTAAGCGCGCGTGTTTGGCACTTATTCCTGTCTCGCCCAGACACCCCGGTGATGCGTATATGCGAGCTTCTTGAATGCTCTTCTCGCTCTCAATATTGCGATGTAGGAGAATCCCCTGGTTCAGGAGCCTCAACACAGCCCACGGAGGAGGCGGTGGAACACTCACAGAGCACCGCGCGCGCCACCGGCTTCGATGAACAGGATGGCAGCAGTGAGGCCTTACCGATACCAGCTATCGATATACCGGAGAAAGATGAAGAGGACGAGGGAAGTGTGTCGGAAGGCGATGCACCAGGCAAACTGACTACAAGTGGACAAACCGTTCTGAAGGCCCCGGAAGCGGCCGAGAAAACAGACATGGCAACACCGCTAGGACCAGTCGCAGAACATGACGGTGTCCCACCTCTTCACGATTCCGAACACGAGGGACACGCAATCGGGAGAAGTGAAGCCGAGCTGGATGCCGCCGAAGCCTTGTTGAGCATGAGTTCAGCCCATCCAGGCAGCCAGCGAAGGTGACGATGATCACGATGAGCGGGGTATCACAGGCGCGGCCGATCACCATCTGTGAAGCAAACGTAGCGAGGACTCTGCGAAGGATCAGCAGGCAACTGCCAGTGCCAGCGGTGACAACAACCTAGGCCCGTGGCATGAGGCCGCCCAAATTTCATATGAGGTCCTACCCCTCGATATTTCGCTCAAAACGGGACCCACGGTGCAGGCCGCCAGTACATCAGGTGCAGGTGAATATGCCTGCCATTTTGAAGAGGCCTCAAGCGATGAAGATGGTATATCAGATGGGGACCTGCCACTAGACCTATCAGTCAAAACTAGAGACCACCTAGGTGACACTTCGGACGAGGGACCAGTGGACCTAGGCCGATAATGCAGTGACCAGGGTAGTCGCTACTCCTCAGCATGGTGTCATCCCTTTGCTGGACGCTATACCGTTAAACGTAGTTCCACGCACAGAAACCCGGTTACGGTCGTCGCATTGAACAGTTAGACGGAACTCTCTGAAGGTTTGTCATGCTCGCGATGGTGTGCCATAACCTCGGGGGAAAAGGCGACGCGTTTTGTTCTGTTCCATACGAAAAGCGCGGATTAGTTGGCTTACTGGCGGCGGGTGCATGCCAGCCCCTCCGCAGAGCTGCTTAATGTGGAAATGCTTTTCTATGTGGACGTATGATGTCCACTTGCTTAATGGCAATCCGTGGGCATGGTGTGTATCTTGAGAGTCATCGAGCGCACAATGCATGATGGTGGTAAGCCCAACTAACGGCCACTGTCGGGTGGCAACGGCATTTTTGCAGCCATGGCACTGTCTCGCTTTCTCTTTTACACTGACAGAATGGCACAGAAGCAGGCTCTGTTCTTTTTTCTGTTGTTGAACAGTTGACGATTCGTTGGCCTGATCGGTGTCGCGCGAGTCCAATCTGAAGCAGAAGCGTTGCCCGGTTGATGTATGACGACGTTCATCTTAAGTTGTGAAATTCTTGCCGTTGTAACGGAGGATATTAATCTGTTCCCGAGTGTGTATGCCATGATGAGGGTACCTGGGGATACCGCAGCAGTTTGCGTGTGACGCGCCATGTGAAGCTCATTCGTCATTCGATGCCAACCGTTTGGGGACTTTAGTATTCATCGAGAAAAAGTTCATTCGTCCCTTGAGGGCAACTGATTTGCAGCATTAGCGTTCAACGAGAAAAACACATCGAGAGATCGACTGTTACATTTCTTGAATACGGTGTATGCATATATACAACGTATGGACTGTACATGGAGTTTTAGCTTTGCTGGGAAGGCGAGTCCTCTACCTGAATTTCGCAACTAGGTCAGTAAGCTGTCCCACTGATCTACTGGCTTCATCCCCTCGTCAGATACAGATATGCATTAATGCATGCTGATGTATGGCGCGACCTGTGGACGGACAGAAAGCAGAAGAAATGCCTCAAACGTAGCTTTGAAACAGTCGAGTACAGCACCCACAGGAGTAGTATCGTTCTGGCAGTCTTTGTATCTCAAATGGTGAATCGAAGGCCCGGTCATCCAGATTCTTCGCAGTGGGGTTCGTAAAACGTGTTTCCTATAAAGTTCAGAGAATGCTCCAGCTATGCGTTTCTTCCTTCGTCCTGCGTTTGAGTCTAAGCTGTGCGTCTTGTCGGACCTCATCGATCTTAACAGTCGCGCGGGATACAGTGCAGCTTGGTTTCTGAGAGAAACCGAGTGGTGCCACGAAGTTCGATGATAGCGATTCGTTAGGCATATTCCACTAGCGCCTCATTCAACGGTGGGAACCCGCACACTAAAGCATACTTTTCGAAGATACTCACTGTCCGTGTCGACTCCAATTCTGATGTGTTTCTTTCTGAGCGTCAGTTTGCTTCCTCGGAGTTGTAGCAATTACGGACATGCAGAGTTCTAGCTTTACAGTGCCGTGCGTGGTCTGCTGTTACGTGACACATGTTCGTGTGAAATAACGTAGCTAGGGTATTGGACATCACTTATAAAGAATTTTCAAGGCACCTTGTTCGGCATCAACTGTTTTCAGATGCACCTCTTTTCGTTCGCGTACCGCCGTGAGACTGCACACTCCCATTACCCACTCACCTCCTGCAGGCAACATATTCTCTGGTCCAACGGGAGACTCCTGTTCTCTATTGCATTCGCAGCAAGCCGGACGAAAGGGGGCGGTGGTCCGCGTCGCCTGAGAACATATGATTATGGCGCCAGTTCCGCAGTTCCCCACCATTCCTCAAGTCCTCCAGTATCCGTGGAAATTCCAGTCCTCTCTTCAAAAGGGGCACGATGCCGTGGCAATAGGTGGTGCAGCAAGCCCTTTCTGTACTCTTCTCGAAGCATGTCAGTTATAAATGCGAAAATATTCAGATCAAGAATGGCAGGAATTGTTTTCTAGCGAAAGCAAAGTCCGAACGTAGAAACGCTTGTCGCGGTCGGGAAGATTGTTGTGATTTTGACTCGGTATTGCCCGGCAATACACGCTACGCCCTTGTCTCGAGAAATCAGTTTATGCTGACTGTTCCCTCTCCTTTCTACCAGAGCGAATCTCATCTTTCTCACCTGCAGTCACACACGGACGGATCCAAAGTGATACACTGATGTGTCTGGCTCTTCGTGTCTCTCTCCTGGTTCTCATTGTCTCCCGCACCCCCACAACAAAGGAGCTACTCTATTACCTATTGAATTGAGGCTGCCTACGCCTCTGTCCCATGCCGAAGGCATGACGTCTCATTCTCCCCCATCCGGATGGCAAACTCCGTGGCAATACAGGAGGCCGTCTCGATCCATGAATTTCTCTGCGTCATGTCGTTGATCACTCAGACCTTTCGCCGTTCTGCATAACGTGAAGCTCCTAACGTGTGATACTTCGAGCTTGTGTTTTAACAAACTGCTGTATGCCGCACGTCCCTGCCTACCTATTCCGGAATAGCTATACCGATGCTGCTCCTTAATGTAAGCCAAGGACACGGCCCCTCTACATGCTTCGAAGGAGCTGATTTCTGGATCGCGGATTCTGACCAGTGGCGAACAGATTGTCATTGTGGACGCAGCCACTCCAATGGCGCTTCGATAGTGCGTCGTGCGTGCCCCTGCTGATCAAACTTTCACAGCGCTTTTGGCAGGAGATCTCACGTGGCCCTCTTTTCACGCTGTCTCGCTTCCATAGCAATAGCCACTGAATATTAGTGATTTATGGATCTTGTCGGTCGTAGTAAGCCGTCTGTATACGAAACGTTGCACCTTTCGACCTACCTCACCACTTCCAGACAAGTTCGCCTCTCCTCCGGTTGCTGCCGTCCTAGTATCGCTGATTGTCCTTTTCCCTGAACTGATAGAGATATAACTATGTCGGGTTCCTTTTCGTCGACTCAAATACCAATAGAGATACAGTGGGTTCAAGACACCGAAGCCAGCCAGTCGTGTGCTTGTCGTGCGAATAGTCGAGCATCAACGCCAGTCCAGGTCTGTTGATGTGGCAACTGGTAGCTGCCATTCCGAAAGTAGTACTGTAACGAGGCATGAGTATCTGTGTAGCATGTCCCATGTCAATTCGTAGGCCAGTCAAAATTAGAAAAGCAGATACAGATGGCCCCATTTTGACATATGCGGGGCCCTGGTTTGAGCTGGAGCGCACTAGGCCCCTTTGTAAGAGGTCAAGGTGGAAATAAACTGTTCGTAACAACTACTCGAAGCGAACTACACGCTTAGCCAATATAAGCAACACCGTGCTTTCTATATTTGTCACAGCGATCGGACTAACTTTCCGTTGCGTTTCTTCCCCGACTAACGAGTACTAAATCAGCAGGTTTGCCCCGACGCCTGGCGGCGCACGCTGTCAGGAGTGGCGACCACCATGAATCCGTCAAAAAACTGTTTTTCCTTCTAGGTCATCTATGTCTCTCGGTTTCAGTTTTACACGTTACCCGATTCTCTCATCCCATTCCTCACTTCTAATGTCCTTAGTCCCTGGCTGCAGTTCATGCTTCACTACTGAGTGTGTTTGTAACAGTCTGGTGCTCTGGGTACCACTTTATCAGGTCATTGTTCAAGTCCTTTAAGGTACGTCGGCAGAGAGTCCGAGTTGTTGTGTCTCCCGTCATATATATGTTGGTCAATATATGAATGGGAAAGACCGTGTAGTTCCATTATCTTACTTTTTCGTCGTCATGTGTGCAGCCAGGAGGGAGGACATCCCCATCTCAATGCGAAATAAGTAACGTGAAATTCATCTCGATTTCTTCATGCACAGCGGGCCACCTTCAAGTAAACGATAGGCGTCTTTGGTGGATGGCTTCTATTTATCAGTGCAGGTTTCTCCAACTGTTGAATGCCGCCAGCCTACGCTTCAGACTGGAATTCAGTCTTGCCCGCTTCCTGCCTCTGCTACACGAGTGTAAGACACCAAATTATTCCCCATGTTTGCATCTCCCTTTTCAGTTCGGAAACAACCTTCTTATGGAGATGTTTCGTTTATCAGGTGGCTGCTTCCCATGGAGATATTTCGTTTATCAGGTGGCTGCCTGAGCACTTGGGTACGCCTCTCATCCCTGAGGCTCGTTTTGTCAGCCTGCTAGCCTGTGAGAACCTGTGCTACCATTCAATTATCCAAGTTCCCCTGAGTGTTCCATCTTTAACCGTGAATGCAACAACATCTTTCTAGTCAGTCTCCAGACCTAAACAGACGCCGTTCACACGGGTGTTTCGAGCGCACTGTGGTGCTTCAAAACCATGTGCTGTCAGATTTACACAGCAGCTTCCCGTGGCAGACTGGGTAGTGGCCAACGACAGGGACCCCGCGACTACTAATGGGCGTTGTCGAGGGACTGGCTTGGGTTCACGGTGACTGCCGTGGAGAAAACTGTCCGTATGGGCAGCGTTTTTGGAATACCTTGCATTTTCCCGGATTGAACGCACTCGCATTACCGTGCGTGCCCACAGGTACATGCACTCACTCTCCCACCGTAGTCTGAAGATACAGTTGCGGCTTTCCTGTGCAGTTGCCCAAGTCCTGCTTTGTGGGCCAACGTCAAATATTACAACAGTGCCACTGCTTCGAAGAAGCAGCATACTGCGGCGTTACCGGGGTATGTGTCTCAGAAATTGCTCTCCCGCTCCACATCGTGTCAAGCCTCCGTATCGGGTTACTTACCCCGGGTTACTCTTGGCGTAGCTGGTTTTTTTGGATCCCTGGAAAATGGAAGTTTCGTGAGGTTTGAATGGCAACCCTGGAGCGGAGATACAGAAATGCGACATAATTTGGAACTTCATACCGAATTCAGAGCTTTGGATGCCCTTCCGCCCGAAACGAAAGTGACCGCCAGTCGAGAGTTGCAGGGGATGGATACTAGCCCCACTACAAGAGACCCATAGGGAAAAGAGCAGGACTTGACCTCCTGCACATCAGCAGGCAAGCGGCGTCGTTGAGTATAGCCCATATATGAGTAACGCTATCCGCTCTCCTCAGAAAAACAGGTAATGCATTCGGTGCTGGTCTGCAGGACTGCGTATGCATCAGGCACCGTGCGGCCAGCAAAAAAGTACGGGGGCACGCTGCGTTTTCCTCTAGTTTTCCATGTTGCCCTTTCCCAGACTAACGCGTGTGAGCATGGAGACGTTCTTTCATGCACGCTTCGGTGTTGCTGATGAGTTTCAGGGCACTCAGAACTTTGTGCTCCGTCCAGTGCAGGGATTCTCAAACGTTTACCAGTTTTGGAGTCGCGGCGACGTCCCACAATGTTGCCGACTCGGGAGGTCGTTCATAGCCTGCCTGTTGCCGAATTGTACGCGATACTCCAGGATGAAACCTAAATAGTATTGAGCTTTCTCTTCTGAGCAGAATGAAGGCGCCATTCCGTGCTCTCTTGTTTGGAAGTGCGTCTGCCTGCGACGGACTGGAGCTCCCTCCGTGTCGTTCTCATCCCGCAGGCACGTGCCCGGATAAGCCCCATCGGGTCCCCCGATTCATTCTACTATTGTTGAAGACTATGTCTGGAACAAGCTGCGCACTCACTGTGTCCCAACAGCCTTGTGTCGTTTTCATATTCATACCGCCAATGCAATACGTTTTTTGTTAGCCTTTTCTTTCGTCGCCGTTTGTAAGACCCAGAACATCGACTGAAGGCACCGCAGTTCTCGCGCTCCCACTCTCCTGCCCTCATCCGCTCGTACCCGCTGCGTGTGCCGCACGGGAGCCCGTGCGGTGAACAAAGTGGAAGAGCGAGTTTCCTCTGCAAGACGTATTTCCATACAATCTCTTCGTCGGCTCGGCTCCATCGTTAATAGAAGAGTATACTGCATCACACCATTTTTCGCCGCCGTCTTTCTTAAATTGTGAAACCAGCTCTACGGAAGTAAACCAGTTCCTAAGCGCGATCCTGTTGCGCTGCGGAAGCGGTGGTTTTACAGTTGCAGCGGCGAACTGCGTGCTTTGTCGCGGAAACTGTTCGTTTACCACATTTGCTGTACGTACGTGGGTTTCCACTCGGTTGTAAGTCATGGATGGAATACAAAATGGGATATTCGGCGGTGAACCCGGGCTGCAGCCTTCCACCTCCCGCAACTCCTCCCTGTCCACCGGCGAGGAGGCGGGTGAACCAGCAAGTAGACACGTCTCCTTTACACAGACCAGCACAGAACTGCTTCCAGAGCCGAAAAACGCGACCTCTGCCATTGAAGAGGAAAGTGGCCAGCCACGGGTTTCCAGAAGATTTTATCGGCGTCCGAAAAGTCAGTTCAGTCTACTGAAGGGTCCTTCCCATGGTTTGTCTTCTTCCAAAGTAGTAATGCTGATTGCCGCGTTTGCGGTCCTGTACTTCCTCAAACTATATCTTCAGCGTTGCCTTTTCCCTCAGCTTGCTCCTTCCTCGTCTGCTGGTTCAATCTCTCCATCTTCTCTCCAGACGAGTCGCGCTCTGCTTTCTCCCGCGTCAACTCAAAGTCCAGGACCTCACACTGTCGGGTCCACTAACAGCAGGCGACTATCACAGGGAGATGAGCCACCATCTGCACCGATTTGTGGAGACAATGACACAGGCGATGAGGCAGGAGTACAGGAAGGAGAAAAAAAGAATGGTCAGAAGAAGAAGCAGCGTGCCAAGGCCCCGCGCGCGAAAAGGGGACAACCCAAAGCCGAGGACCCAGAAGACGAGAGTGAAGGCGTGCCCAAGAAAAAGAGTCGGCGTGGCGCCCCCCGGGCAAAGCCACAAGCCGAACCTTCGGAAGAGGAACACGAACAAGAGGAAGAAATGCGTGGAGCATTAGGAGGGCTTGCAAAAGGTACGCAAAGCCCTGACCCAATAACAATATGCGTGCACGGGCATTTAGTTCACGGTGTCCGAATACACGCGAAAAAATCCAAAACCTGCACTTATTTGCACATGCATACACATTCTGGCCATGGCAGATAGCTTACGGAACGGCTTGATTCACTTGCGGTCATTGCTCATGCAGACGATGCCTGCAATTGCTTCGTTGCAGTTCACCTCATTTTTACCATTTTCCTTCTTCCGTTATTGGCGTTAGTTCTGCATTCTGCCTTGTTGGTCATCATAGCCATCGTCTGATTCTCCGTTTGACTGCCTGCTGCGCATGACTCGCATCGCTTCGCTTTGTAGGCGACACAATCCCGACTGAGAGTGATTTGGCCGCTCTCCTGGAAAATCAGCCGTTGCAGAATTTTGACTCGGTTTTTCATCAACATCTCGCGTCCTTGCACGCTTCATCGGGTAGGGTGTCGATGGAGATGGAATACAATTGCATTTGTTGTTACTCGGTTGCGTGGAGCTGCCTCTACGCGCTGCATTTGACTATCTCGGAACCTTGCATGTTCGGGTCTGACGCCCATTTTTTATGCTGCTATTCCTTTGCTCTGAACGTGAAGGATGCAACAACAGCGTTCCGTATTCACATTGCTAAACGAATCTTTCACGTTAGCCTATCCAATTGAGCATGTGTGCGTCCATATCTGCGGACTGATCCGTCAGAAACAGAAGCTGTGAGCGGAAAATCGAGTCTTTCGAACACACGGCGTCACGCCGTCGTCTCGGTTTCTGCTGCGCAGATTTTTTTCCTCCTTGGTTTCCCGTTTGTTTTCTCATGCTAGTACTCCATGTCTATCATCCCATCGCTGTCGCCTGTTTTCTTATCTCTTGCGACCTCGTTCGGCATCGGTGCTTTGTCACCATTTTGATCTTGGCGTCGTTTTCTTTCATGCCTTCGAGGGTTTGATGCCTGAATGGTCTGCTTCTTTCATTCCTGTTCACAGCTGGCGAGTTCAGTGATGAATGCTCCCTCCTTGTGTCTGAACTGGAAAGCATCCGTTACAACACTTGGTACACGAATCGGCGATTTACTCAGCGTCCATTGCTAACCCGAGTGAAAACGCTTGTTCGTCATTTGGCGATCGCCGAATTTTCGGCGTTACGCGCTTCCTCTCTCTTGAGTAAGCTGAACAACAGATACGATAAATGGAAAATTGCACACTGATACTTGTTTGCATGTGTGTCGGCTTTCTGTACCTTCATCGAAACACTTTGTGAAACCAGTGTACAGATTGCACAACCGAAGGAGACAACACAATAGGCTGGCGGGACTGGAACTTCGAGTGCGGCCCCTGAGATATCGTGGTAGTTGACGAAGGGTGGCGAAATGCGTTGCAGACCAAGAGACGGATGGCATGGAGACAACCGCGTTTGTCGACTCTTGCATCCCTTCAACGTTATGTAGCCGTTTTCCAAAGTGCGTTGTAATGAAACGCCGGAAGGCCGCGGGGAATAGAGGGATGAAGTAGCGATGCAGCTGTGTTGTGGCTTCTTAATGCGTGTAAAAGGTACACAGAAGGGTTAGGCGAGGCTGGGTGGAAGCCGCCGGAGTGGTAACTTGCTAGGCTGGTATGCGGCCCTTGCCTTCATGGATCTGCTCTTCATGAGGGCGTCTCAGATATCCACAGCACACCAGCACCCACGCATGCAGGTGGCCGGGAATGTAACGTACCTGTGCGCCAGGTCGAGCCCCACTAGAACTGGTGTGAGTCATTGTGTCACTGGCATCGAGGCTTGGGCGTCCAGCTGAGGCTACGTTTGCTGTGCCACGTGCTCGCAGCCAAGGTATCCTTGTTCCCATGTGTTGCAGCACCGAATCACTGTGGAGCGTGGACGGTCGTGATACGTGCTGCGGCGCTACAGTGGTGTGGGCATAGACCCCGTTAGAAGTTCGATTTGTGAGTATGCTGTTTTCGGCAGACGGTCTGGCGTCGCCAACATTGCGGGTGTGTGTCTGATGTCGAGTCGATGGACTCATAGGGAGAAAAAGTCGAATACTTGTCTATCCCTCCAACTATATCCTGCTTCCTTCTTTTCAACGCAGTGGCTCTTCAGTGACGTACCCTAGCCTGACGCGCTTGGGTCGGTCCGTAACGACGCAATTTCTCCTTGTTTGAGTCGGGTGCGCACGTGTTTTCAGGGTCTCACAGCGCGCATCCGGTGACAACGCAGAAGCCAAGCGAAAGCGCGCTGCAACTGTGGAACGCAGTGCACGCTGTTCGCCATATGGCTGCTGAGGGCCTGCAGACGTTGCAGGCTCGCTCTCTCGCACGACATGGATTGCATGAGGCACTCAACGCCGTTGTCCGTGAAGCTCTCCCTTCGCTGGTTTTGGACATCTATTGGGATAATCCTAGAATAAAAGGAGTCAACGCGATTAAAGCGGTTACAAAGGGTAGGTGCTTGGGACACACCCTATCACTGACTATTCAGGCATACGTATATCTATGTATTGGTTCCATGCAAGGCCCATAGGCGATACGCGCATCCGATTCAGCTGACGCGAGGGATCCCTCCAGTGAGGACGCAGGGCAGG
>NC_018391.1:1426796-1428419 GCF_000208865.1 Neospora caninum Liverpool
CGGGGAGAGAATGAAGAGGAGAGGCGCGCTGTGGGAGGTCGCCGCAAAGATGTCTTCGAAGCGAGGGGGACTGAAATCCACAAAGGACTGACCTAACACCAGGACGATCAACTGTTGAACAGCGGAGATGACCTGAGCAGAAGCAGCGAGAGCAGGGACCGCATGCGGCTGAGTGTGGGTGCCTCAGAAAAAGGCTTCAAAACGAGAAGAGAGAGGCATGTGGAAAGGGAAAACGAGAAGGCGTGGTCAAGCCAGTGGAGCGCGGAACACAAAGACGCGTGTCCACTCTTTCGGTCGAGCGGTTCTCTCTCCATGTCTCGCCTCCACTGCATCAACAACGTTGTGTGCGTTTTCGAGGCTCACCTGTCGGCTGCGAATAGCTTTCACTAGGAGAAGTCGCGGAAGGTACTTTCCATCTTCCGAGAGTTCGGGGAAAGGGAAGGGCGTTTCGTGGAGACTCATGTCGCCGTCTATCCAGAGCAGCCAGGCCTCTTTGTGGTTCTCAATATGCGCACACAACCCCGAGAAAACCTTCAAGTTCGCTTCCAGAACATGCACGTTTCTCCACTCCTGTTCCGAAAACAGAGACGGCAAAGGGTTGGGCGGAGGACTCTCTTCTCCGACGCTCGAAACGCCTCGCAAAAAGACTTGCCAAGCCTGAAACAGAAGCCGACGCCAAACAGAAGGGAAAAAGGAAAGCAAAAAACAGGAGAACAAAGCAGACAGGGAGAAGTCTTCATCTTCTTTGAGGCGTACGCAGCTCCTCACCAGTGTATGTGCGTGTGCCTGCATCCGTCTCTCGCTTCCTCCCCTCTCTTCCTCTCTTCCGCCACACGTGGTGTCCTGCAGTTAATTTCCAAGTGCAGGCACAGCCCTAGGCCTCTCGACGGAGATGGAGTGCGTGCGCGGTGCCAGGCGGAGTTTGTCAGGGTCTCCTGATTGCGATCGCCAAGGCGTGAACACAGCCACAGTACAGGCACATCTACGCCTTTGTTTCCACGCATAAACTCCACACAACGATTTCATCTTCCCACAGGCGCTTTCCGCACCCCTCCCTTCCGTTTTCATTTCCTCTAAAAGTCGAGACCTTTTCTCGGAGCGTTGCGGCTTACCTCGTGGTGGAAATCCCGGCGCTCTCGCCTGAGAACTTCCACAGCGAGAAGGAAGGCGAAGAGTAACTTGTGTTGGTGAAACAGGCCTCTGGCGACGCTGGCGAAGAGCGTTTCCGTGGCGGCGGCCAGGAGGGCGTGCAGGCGGTCTTGCGGAGAGGCATCATCTGCGGAGACGCCCCTGAGGCTTTCGCGGAAGACGAGAGTGAAGAAATCCAGAGAGTACTGATACATGGACTCTGTTTCACTCAGACCCGCCACCACAAAGTACAGTAGCGCCCCCCGCGAGGCCACTGGCGAGTAGAAACGCCGCGCGAGCTCCAATTCCTCCAGAATGCTTTCTGCGTCTCGCAGCCGCCTCGCCACATTCTCAGCTGTCGACCGGGACTGATGCAAGGCTTGCACGACCTTCTCGTCGTCCAAAATGTTGCCGCCCGTCTCGAACACAGCTGAAGAATCAACTCCTCCTAAACGCCCGCGACAGCCACAACGCCACGGAAAACCGAAAAAGAAA